>NC_038049.1:19306585-19477807 GCF_002211085.1 Panicum hallii
TCTAAAGGCTCCTCGCCTTGTGGAATAGTGGAGGTTGGGTGCTGAGAAAGTCTTGATAAGTGGCCGATAGAGGTTCTCCTCGGCCTCGAGGTTGCTGCTGGAAATGGCCCATCTGAGCTTGTACAAGTTGATTTAGAAGCTCGGTTTGCCGGGCCATAACCTCGGCCAAGTTCGGAGGTGGCGGTGGTGGTTGCTGAGAACTACCAGGTTGTCCTGCCCGGAATCCTTCCGGGGTTCCTCGAGTAGCTCCAACCATCTGAAATAAAGGAGACATCCATTATCAACCATAATCTTGCTCCAATTTCAGATAATATGCAATTTATCCAGCTGAAATGTAATGCATATGCTCCATTCAATCTACTTATAACAGGTACACAGATGTTGAGCAGGATAACCGAAACTTAGGATTTGGATTACTATAAAGATACTACTATCTTACATCAGTACACTCCCAAGGTTACAAACTTTTACCCAAAAATACATGCCACATATACAACAAGTGGCTTTATAACTAGATGTTCTACCCACTACTTATGTTACATCTTATACATTTATTACATCTAATCTTCCACGCTGTCAACTATAACTAAAAGTCATCAAAATTGCCCACTGATGACTGGCTTCCAGAGGAGGAATGATGGGGACTGACGACTGGATCCCCATGCTCAGAATCAAGTTCGGAGACTCCTTCGATCTCCTCGGGATCTTCCTCTTCAGCTTCAGGTGCTGCAGGTGCAACGGGAGGAATCGGGGGCTGCTGCAATTCTTCAATCTGAGCTTGAGCATCATCCACTGCAAGGATCAGATCTTGAACTTGTGCCTGTAGAAATTCAATAACAGTATCCCGCTGAGTGATTATGTGATCACTCTCGTTGATCTGATCTTCACGATGATGGATGGTCTCGTTTTGAGTAGCGATTATTCCATTCTTCTCAAGTACCACTGCTTGAAGTTGATCGGCCTGGGTAAAGTACCTGGCAGCGTCTCCGTGAAAACTTCGCGCAGCAGTGATCAGATGGCTTATTTCACGGCGTAGCAACATATGATAGTGGTATTGTATACTCGTATAACGTCTCATTCCTTGCACCACTTCTTCTGGTGGACCTTCCAGCCTATGACTTTCAGGAATTATTCTGAGATCTTGCTCCACTTCACTAGGATCTGTTGTGGCGAACAAACCTATAGGTTGTCCTACAACTTCCTCGGGGTGTTGACTGCAAAAAGCATAAATGGCTTCTAGGGCTGCTGCTTCAATGGCGTCCATAATTCTGTAGCCCGTCGTACTGATCTCAATAGGCTGCCATCGTGAACGGAAAGGATGCTGAGGTATACTCATCCTAACATAGGCCCTATGGATTCCCGTCTTCCACATGTTCAACAGCGTCGTACTGAGGGGGTTCTGTATAATGGAAAGCCTGCAAAGATTCCCATAGCAAGCGGGGAAAACCCTCCCAGTGAAGAGCATTGGTGTGGAGATGCCCTTCCGGATCCCAGAAAACATTGGAAGGTGCTGCCATCTGCGACCAGGATGCAAATGGTAAAAACTTGTTATCTTGTTAGAAGAATACAAGATAAACAGATCAAGATAACCAATTTGATAACAGCAAAGGCTGGAAATCAGATGGAAAACTAAGATCCCATATAAGATACCCAACTTAAAGCTATCCTTAACTCTTCATTACCCCATTCCAAAAACAAACAACATGTCCATAATGTATAAAATTTCTTTTATTGGCAAAAGATGCATGCACGCGCTACTCGCCCTCACAACCAAAACAACTGCCGAATATTTTCGGACTTACGTAGTTAATTTCGGTGGCATAACCATACGTCTCTCACTATATATAACTAGTCGGTAAACCCTACGCGTCCTAATAGCGTGAACGTGGTTAGTGTACCTGCAGAAGAAAACACAGATATATAATCTCGTGAACCTTTCATGGCAGCACGACATGAAAGCGTCCCCAAACATTACTGTTCACTATAGAAACAGCATCTGTACAATTACCGCCGTACAGACAACGTTAACATACGTTATCGAAACAACGTATTCACGGGGTACCGCAATATGCGGGGGTATGAACAGCGATCGCCATACCCTGCGCCGAACCATATACTCCCAATATAAATCAACCTAAGTTGGTATATTGGCAGCATCTCAAGTAGGCCACTGCTTGAGAAACAGCGTTCGGTTCGCATCACCGACGGGAAGGCCAAGCTCCCTCAGTTGGCTGAGGATCCTTACCTTCTTACCTCCGTTCGTAGATGTCGTTACAGGAAGTAAAGTTGGGTTGTGCAGGAATTTAAGTTTTGACGGAAATTAGTGCTGCAAGTTAGAACTATCTATACATATATAGATACCATTAGCCACCTGATACTTTCCCATATAAACCCTTAGGGCTTTACGTTCTAAGCACAACCTTAACGGATCCAACGTATTTTGTAAACTCATTTGTTGGCAAACTGTTATCCAGAAAACACCTTTTAAGAGCTATTCTAGATGTAAAGATAAACCTACAGCTCTGATACCAGCTGTGGCAGAACCGGTCGAATTATTCCGGCTCAAGTGCGCTATTGATCGCCGTACAACTGCAATCGGCTTAACGCACTTCAAACGGAACAATCCTTTGGTCTGTCGGGTCTCCGCCCGATTCAACCACGGTTCAGCAGGATCGAAGCAGGTTTATCTCGCACGAAGGCGAGTTCACATCACAGAATAGCTCATCAACTTTTAATTTACAACCATACAGCATTATTACAACCGAGTTTCAAAGATAAGTAAACTTATACATAACCATGTTCAACTGACAAGCATAACAGCTTGTCTAAACTCACAGCGGAAGAAAAAGTTTTACGCGACTACACACGTTGCGAAGACGGACGCCAAGCTTAGCCCAGGGCCTGGTGTCACTCCGGAGGGTCAGTGCCGGCCGGGGACGGGTCCCACTCCACGGACCAGCCAAACGGAACGGACGTTGGCCACCCAAGGTTGTCCGTGGGGTTCTCGTAGGTCATACCTGAAACAAACATTGGCAAGGCTGAGTATTCTAATACTCAGCAAGGCTTACCCGGGATTGGGTATACTTAGCCCATAACTAGACTCATGAAGGCATTGTAAAGGCTCTGGGTTTATTTTCAGCTGAAAAGTAACAAAGAGTATGAACTATTTTCAAGTTTTAGCTCTCATTTTCTAGTTGAGTATTTATTCTAGATTAGCACCTATACTAAGCAAGCAAGGTAGTGATTATCATTCAACAAGATTATCTATCCTTAGTTCCATTTCTTACTCAATGTGGCAGAAGGGATAAGCAGTCTCAATCCTCGTGAGAGGCGGACGATTCGAATCGAATTTAACCTTGCAAGGTAAACCTAACACACACGCTTGGAAGATCCAACGATCATTCCGAAGCAACCGTTTGCCTTTCATTCCGGGTCGTGGATCAGGTCCACCACAAGCGACTGCAGGACCGTACGCACACCCAATGTGTACAGGACATACGTCTGTAGCGCGACTACAAAAACCGTATTCCTGTCTGCCTTGCAGAACGTACTCCCGCACGTCGGTGCGTGTATACATAACGTAAAATCGAGTGGTGGGAGGTATGTCCACTTGCCGGGCCGATTGGTTACTAGGCTTACCGCTTACCATATTTCGCGGCATGTGGCTAGTACTTTCAAAAACTTAGCCACCACTACCAAACATTTCGGCCTTAAAACTTTTCATCAAAACAGACAGGGTAAACTTCCAGGTCATGACACAACACATGACCCTGTCCGTCATCCTTATAGTGGTTGCAGAAATGTAAACATGCAACTCCTATATCGCGCGAGTGACAGGAAATCACCCGACTTCTACCGGTCCTATTAGCGGAGCAACTATCCGATAAGGACTCGGGAGCATTACATTGGATTCCTAGGATTCATGCGTCTAGGGTTTCACTTCAACTCCTAGACTTAATGCAGGATATAATATAGATAAGCATAGATTGCAGTGTAAATAAAATAATGGGATATGTCCGGGGCTTGCCTTCGGGAGCAGGGGTAGGGGCAGGAGAGTCAGAGATTTCCGAACTCGGGTTCGGAACTTCAGTTAGTCCCTCGACGGCTTGTGCTGGATCTTCTGAAAAACCTTGGTCTTGTCCTAAGACCAGTTCGTAATCCCTGTCGTCGAGTACCGTTGATTCTATATGAGATGCAATAAAGTGAATAAGGTGAAATTTAAATTTGGAATTTCACGGTTCAAATATTATAACTCACCCAATTAGCACAAAATAAAGAAGTTTAGGTTTGAAGCACTATTTATAAAGAAATTACAAAGACATTGCTGAGTTTGTTGCAAATAAGTACTAAACATTTAAATTTGAATTTGAAATGAATCAAAATAAATTCAAAACTTTTAAATAAAAGATCATAGGTTTTGGAGATTTAATCATACATTAAACATTAAATAATATCACATTAAAGAAAGACAATAGATTTTAATTACAAAAGGTTACACAATAGGTTTAGTTAATATTTTAAATTTGGAGGTTCCAATTGAAAGAAGTAAATTTTAATCCCAATTTGAGTTTGAACTTTTGCACAAAGTTATCTAGAGCTTACAAAACACTCTTGCCAAACTTCACATGCAACAAGCATGAAATGACAAGGTTAAGTGTATATTACCCCTCAATCTTAGATTTAAAAATACAGGTAGAAATATTTTGTTTCAAACTAATCTCTATTAACAAAAGTCATAGAGTTTGAAATCTATTTTCTAACAAAACTGGTTTTGCTATTTTTAGATTTTTCTATGAATTACTACGAATTTCACAAGACAGGAAATGCTCTCACATGAAATAACAGATACTTCTATTACAGACTAGTCCCTAGGTTTTACACAAAACCCCTTGGAAAGAAAGCAATCAGTGCAATTGGGTCCACAGCCATGGCCGGCGGGGGAGGAGCTCGGGGCCGGCCAAATCCCGGCCGTGGGAGTCGCCGGCGGCGAGGGGAAAAGAGTGGGAGAGCATAAGGGGGCCTCGGGCTACCTGTGGGAGGTCTCGGGGGGCTCAAGGCGGTCGGAGGAAAGCTGCCCGCGGAGGACAGGACCGGCGGCCGGAGGCGCACGGCGGCGGGGTGCTTCCGGTGGGCGGGGGTGGAAGAGGGCTGGCTGGGGAGGCTCTGTAGGGCACGGGGAAGCTCACGGCGTGGTCAATTTGGGAAGGAGAGGAACGGAAGAGGGAGTTCCACGGGAACCCGCGCTTCACGGCGGCGGCAATGGAGAAATGGCGGCTCTATACGCGCGCGAGGTGCTCCGGGCGGCCCTTTTATAACCAAACGGGGTGGTGGCGGTTCACTAGCGGCGTAGGGCAGAAGAGAAGGGGAGGGGATAAGGTCTGCCGCGGGGTTTTGCGGCGGCGGCAGGAAAGGCGCCGGCGGCGGTGCGGCAGCGCCGCAGACACCGTGGCGCGGGGTCAAGGCGCCAGCAAAGGAGGGGGTAGAGCGGTGGCCGAGCAGAGGGTGACGCGTGGATGGGGGAGGGCAGGGGAGATGGCCGGCGGTGAGCCAGTGCGGCCCATAACTCCGGCGACAGAGGAACAGAGAAAGCAGAGCAGGGGGGGGGCAGAACACAGGGAGGAAGAAGGGGTGAACTGACATTTGGACTGATCTGTGATTTCAGAGAAAGATAGGGACCTTACTGAAAAGGGCTTGTAACTTTTAAACCAATGCTCAAATGAAGATGGTCCAAAAATCAAAAATGCATGGTTTTTCAAACCCTACAACTTCTCTTTAAGGTTCATCTGCAATTGAGCAATAGTTTTTGAGTTAAAATGAACTTAGTAATAATTTCATGTTTTATGTAAATCCCTAAGTAAAATTACTTTTGCGCATACATCCTATGGTAATTTCACATATATTTTTACAATTTGACCACAGATACTACTTTTTGCAAAATAACCCTTATGCTTTTAAACTTTTCCCTCATCCCCCATCCATTTTGCATAAAAGGACCTTTAATTACATAAACATCTTTTCTTTTATAGTATTGCTTACATAAAGTATATTTTTGCCAAACTTTGAACATACAACATGCTTAAAATCTAAGGTATAACCCAACTAATTACCTGAGTGTCACACTAGTTGTTCATCAAACTTCCGTAGGTGAGATGACTAGCAAGCGCACTACGAGACTGTTACAAAGGACCACGTTAGTAAGGTGTAACTGCTAAGGTTTCTGGATCAGCGATGATGGGGCCCACCTCACGGGGGTACAAGCACATAGCACAGACCAAGCCGGAGGAGTAGGGACCATTGAAGCTTTCCCCTCTTGCCCCACAGGTAAGTTACTCCCAAACCAAAATGACCTAATTAGTAAGTCAAGACCATCCCATTCCAGTCTTGTGGTTGCACGGTTATCCCAGGTTGTCACTCTACGAACCGGTCCTTAGGGAGAGTGGCCAACCAAGCACTAAGCACCATGCTGGCCCCCTAAACCAGGTTTCTATAAAAATATATTTTAACGAGACGTGAGCCGCTCAAGCACACAGCACAGAGGGCCACTCTCAAGATCAAGTTGCATATGTCATTAATTCAATTAATTAAAAAGGACCAAGTGTATGAGAGCGCAGCACCTAGCACAACTAACCAAATGCAACCCAAGGTATTTATATAAAGGATAAAAGTGGCTAGGAAATCGTTATAGGCATACAGTATTAAAATGCAGTATGAAATTGTATTTAAAAGTGATAGGATGTTCATGTTATACTTGCCTTCCTCAAACTCTGCTGGCTACTGCTCAAATGTGTCTGAAGAAGGTGGCTCCTGGTACTCCTCCGATGGTTCAACGTCTACTCACGATCGCAATGCCAAAACATGGTCCACACATGCACATACATGCAAACAATGGAAAAAGATAAGAAACAGTACAACAATACAATAAAACAGCATACGAAACTGAGCTAAAGCTATTGTACGCATTACAATGATCGCGTGAGCGCGAAAACCACTTAAAACGGAGCTAAGACGCGAAAACTAGGACTAAAACAAGGTCTAGGCACTTAACTGCGAGAAAACTGAAGGTTCCAGGGGGTTCTGCGTAAAAACTAGGGACTTATACACAATTAACCTATAGACGTAGGGTCTAACATGCAAAAACTATAGGGCTGGACTGCGGACCCAAAATCTAGAAAGCTCAGGGGCTTCGGTGCAAAAATAGAGGCTAAACTAGAATTATTTTTGAACTAACGTGGACTGCGGGTTAATTCCGAAGAAACTCAGAGGCTCTTTACTAAAAGTGCTGGGGCGAACCGACAACTTCTAATCTGGGCCACTGGATCTAAATCTAACGGCTCGGACCTAATCCAAACCACGAACCGGTATCCGCAGATCTGATCCGTTGGATCCCGATCTCACGGCTCAGATCTAAACGAACCGCGATCTAATTGTGGGCGTTGGCTCGGGATCAGACGGTTCACGGGGCTTGGGTGCGCGGGGTGGCGGCGCTGGTCACCGGAGACGAGTTCCCGTGGCGGCGCGCGGCTCAGGCTCGCCGGACTTTGCCAATTCCGGCGCTCCGGTGGTCAAAACGAGCGGGGCTTCAGTCTATCATGATCAGCATGACACGCATGATCCACCTGGGTCACTTGCAGGCCTCAGGAATGCTCGGGGACACGGTTGCGACGGCAGAGGCGGGTCTGTGTGGTGGCGCTCGCCGGTGTGCGCGCGTGCGTGCTGTTCTGGGCACAGGTCGGGGCACAAACGGGGCCGAGCGCGTGCGCGGTGCAAGGGTAGGCCAAAACAGGGCGATGTGGCGGCGGTGCAGAGCTGCAGAGGGCACGCCCCGATGGAGCGGCGGTGGCAGAACGCCAGCGCATGTGGTCAGGCCACAAGAGTGGGCTACAGCCTACCGGACCTAGCGCAACAGGATGGAGAAGGTGCCTGGTGCTCACTGAGGGCTCGATCTAGCCAGAAAAATAGCGCAGGGTGATCGGCGGCGAGGTCCGAGCGGCGGGGCGGCGTGGAGCTTGTGGAGGGATCCGATGCAGGGCGTCTCCGGGCTTATGATCACCACGGGTTGACTCGTGGTGTTCCTGCGGAGGTGCCATGGGGGTTAAGAAGACCGAAGGGCTACCGGCGGTGAGGAATCGAGGGTGCGGAGCACTTCACCAGCGGCGGTCCTCGGTGCAATTCCGGCCATTGCACGGGCCGGGGTCGCGGGTGAAGAGCTTGGGAAGCTCCCTGGCACCGAGGCGAAGCGATGGCGGGGTTGGCCGGGTCTGGGGTGCGGCGGAGCGGCGGGTCCACGGCGGGGCAGGGGCTTTGCGCGGCGGAGCGAGAGGGCGGTGGCGCTAGGGTTCGGGTGGCGGCCGCGGGGTAGGGGATAAGGGCGCAGAGGGTTTGCGGGCGCGTTTAAAGGGGAAGGTAGGGATCTCGGGGGGGGGGGGGGCGCTCAGGGAAGGCAGGCGAGGATCACGGCGGCTGTTGCGCGGCCGGTGCTACGAGGAGGAAGAAAGGAAGGAGGAAGACAGGGCGCCGACAGGTGGGGTCGGCCGGTCAGAGAGAAGGAGGGAGAGAGAGGGGGAGCGCGCGGAGGAGGCGGCCGTGCGAGCTGGGCCGAGCTGGGCTGCGCGCGGGAAGGAGGAGGAGGACCGAACGGGAGCTGAGTGGGCCGGCGCAAGGGAGGAAAGGTGGGCCGTGGAGAAGGAGGCCGGGCTGAGGGGAAGAGAGGGCAAGCAGGCCGGGCTGGGCTGGGAGCTAGGGTTGCCTTCCTATTTCCTTCCCTTTTTCTTTTCAAACCATCCCTAACCTATTTGAATTCAAATCAAGTTTGGATTCAAACCCCTATGCACTCACTCAAATAAAACTTATGCACCAGCATGAATGCACAAACATGTTGAACTAAAATAAATTTTAATTCTTTGTGGAATTTAATTTAATTAAATGCAAGCTAGGCAAGATAAATCCTTAGAAAATTACTGGAGCCCATTTAAATTCATTATAAATCTCGGAATTTTTACATTAGGATGTTACAAAAGCGCCAATATCAAGAGGGACAACATAAGGACTACAAGCCAAACTAAAGTGCCAATAAAATCTAAGATAACATCAGAGTCTTGCGTTATGGTAAGCTTCCTGTGGAGACCGTGAACCATAGGCAAGGTTGGGTGCAGGACAGCGACCTACTCGACGTCTTCAGGAATAAAGTTCGGATCCTCCTCTGTAAAAACTAGGCAAGAGTGAGTACATACGTACTCAACAAGTCCAACCACACCCACGGAGGGGGATAATAAAGATCATGCACAGGATATATCAAGGATAAGGCTAGGGTTCGTTTGCGATAAAGTGAGGGTTTACACATGCAAGGGTTCATTTAATAAAAGAGTTTTCTCAAAACATTTCTGTAGTATTCGAATAGTAAGTGGGGTTGATCCAACATAAAGGATCCAATTTTAATGCTACCGGACTCTACATCCACAATAGCTCATGGCACAACTGCCGGACACTTTCAAAACAACTCACGACACAAAACCAACCATCCCAAAATATCTATTGAAGTGGCCACGCCGTAACTCGTCCAATACCATGGACACGGCTATTCGAATAGATTTTACACTCTGTAGAGGTTGTACACTTTACCCACAAGTAGGGTACCGCACTACTAACACCTTAGTGTCACTGCGGATCCTAACAAAGCCATTACCCATCTTAGCTGAATCTAACTAGCCAACACGGAAGCAACCATGGGGTTAATGGCTATCAACAAAGTCATAACCGGGACATAACTCACACAGATCGTATTCCTTCTCCATGATCGCCCGTTGCTCACCAGCTCTCCTTTTGGCTAGCAGAAAAACTAGTGGGGTTTATGCTAAGCCATTGCCCACACAACGGTCGAGTGGTTGTACGATAAGTGGGTTAGGCAAGATGACACCTCAGTTCATCCTTACATTGACAAGACGCACATCTCTCAACCATGCTCAACCACAAAGGTACAAGCTCACCAGTGGCATTTCACACAGGAAACACCGTCCATCTCATCAGATTATATACTTCTTTTATTTTCCCGAAATCCCATTTTATCTTTTAAAACACTCACACCTTTATTTTCGATAAAGTGCGTTGTGGTCATGATTAAAATATATTAAAGGGAATAAAAGGTCCTAAGCATCTCTAGCAGTAGTTAACATCCAGCAGAGCAAACCCTTTATAGACATTAATCTAGGTCATCAAGGAATTGTCATAGCAATCAAGGGGTGGCTATCCAACCATGTCTTGCAACAATGCATTTTATAAAACAGACCAATAGGTTGTGTTTATAAAACTGGGATAAATATGCATCAAAGGATGGGATTGGACTTGCCGTCCTCAAAGCCTTCCGGAAGCTCCCCCTCGAGGTACGGGTCTTCGGGCTCTGGCTCATGGTCCTGCTCCTCCTCGGTCACACCGTCGGCTACGACACACAAATAATCACACAATAAAAACAAAGTTCGCCGACGAGCTTAAAAAAAGAGAGGGAAATAGAGAGCTTCGATTAAAAAATAGAGAAAACTATTATATTTGTCGGATGTGGATCCTGAGACTTGGAGAAAATATTTGATGTGTGGTGGAGATTGGAATCGATTCAAAACAAAATGCCGCATGAACTGATGAGTTAAAGGTCATTTAGGGAGTAGTTTAAAAGGGCGAGGACCTATTTGTAATGAAATAAAGAGATAGAAGGAGCTCTGGTTAAATATCTGGGAGAGGGAGGTGGAGGGCTGCGGACTGCATAAGGAGAAAAAGTGGAGGGGGTTATGCACAAGTCTGTCTTTCTTCTTCCTCAAGACAAAACAGGAGGGGGAGGGGAAAGGTAGGAGGGGGGCCGGCTAGGCCATGGGTGCCGGCCCCCTAGTGCATGCCAACGCCCTGGGAGGAGGGGAAAACGGAGAGGAGGCCGAGGGGGTCCGATTCCGGCCCTCACCTTGTGCGAAGATAGTCTACGGAGGGCTGTCCATGGAGATGGGTGGTGGCCGGCAATGGTGACCGGTGGCGGCGAGCGGCAGCACGAGGTAGAGGAGGGGAGGTGCTGGGGCGGCGTGGGTGGAGTGAGGGGCGGCTCGGGGGCTGATTTATAGGCCGAGAGGTAGAGGGGAGATGGCCGGCATGGGAGGGTCACGGGCAGTACAGGAACCTCGCCATTAATGGCGGCCGGGATGCTCGGGGACAAGGCGCAAGCTGCGAGGGCGAGGGGACAGGACGAAGATAGGCCGGCGCAGCAACAGGTCTCACGCTGGCTTGGCGTGCACGGGCAGCAAGCACGCAACGGTACAGCGAGTAGCAGCGGCCGCGGCGGCCGTGGCGTGATGCCAGCGGCGTGATGCGAGCGTG
Source organism: Panicum hallii (assembly GCF_002211085.1). NCBI lineage: Eukaryota > Viridiplantae > Streptophyta > Magnoliopsida > Poales > Poaceae > Panicum > Panicum hallii. Next base: position 19,317,935 of record NC_038049.1, read on the forward strand.
CGTGCACAGCCAGCAACGGGGGCAGCGGCAGGTCGTGCGCTGGCCTACGCGTGCATGCAAGGAGCGGGCTACAGCTCGAGCAGGTAGCAGGCAGCACAGGGGAGAAAAAGAAAGAGGAAGCCAGCGCCGAAAAAAATAGTCTGGAAAAAAGTTAGAAGAGAGAAATAAAATGGATTTGAACAAAATATGAGAAAAGAAAAGAGGGGACACGCGCGGGGCACCGACGATCACGGCCGGGCAGGCGCACGCGGCCGACCGTGACATGATGGGATGCGACAGGACGGCGGGGCCGGTCGAAAAGGAAAAGCGACGGGCGGCTCTGCGGAAAAAGAGGATTGCGCGATGTTGGGACGGTGGAAAATCAGGGGGTGGCTTCGGGAGCTCGAGCGGGGAAAAGGTTTTTTAAAAAAAATTTAAGCAAGTGATTGGTAATGCAATTTAAATAAGATAAGAAAAAACATGGGCATTACACACATCAAAATCAGCAAAGTCATGGTAAGATCCAATTGAAAAAATGTATCCTTTCTATTTTTGTTACCTTTACCTTACCATTGTTGTTAAACCATTGAATGTGATAAGGATGTGGATGCTCCTGCTTGGTCAAGCCAAGCTTCTTGACCACCTCAAGATTCACCAAATTGTTGCAACTACATCCATCAATGATTGTATGTACATGGCAGCACTAACATACCCACCGTCAGCAGTAGCAATGATCGCCCATTTGCTAGGGCAATCTTGCTGCATATGGCCAAATCCCTGGCAGCGGTGGCACTTGATGTCGGAGGTGCGACCAGTGGAAGTGTTGGGCACCATAGCCTTTGCTGCAACACTAGTAGGCGTCTGGGACTTGCTGCTGTCTTGTCCATTTGATTTTGAAGGTGCGTTGCTGCGTACAACATCGGTGGAGGGAAGTGTGGCCGCACGTACGCTTGAGGAGGGCACCGCTTTGGCTGGCGCCGGAAGCTGCCGTGGCGTGAAGGTGTTGTTCCGCCGCTGCTGTTGGTGACCCTGTAGTTCTTTTTTGCCAATAGAGCAAGTTGAAACAAACATTTATAGAATGATATTCCTTATAATCAACTATGTCCTGGATCTCACGCCGCAAGCCCCCATAAAACCTAACAATCTAGTCTTCCTAATCCTCAACTACCCCACAATGAAGCATACATTTCTGCAACTCTTGGTAGTACTCTTGGATAGACATCTCACAGTGATCAAAGCATTGTAATTTCTTACGAAGATCATGTCTATATGATGGAAGAACAAACCTAGCACATATCTCTTCTTTTAACGCAGTCCATGTCTGTGGGGCATTACGTGCATTAACAAGTTCATTCCACCAAATGATAGCAAAATCTTTAAACTCACTAGTGGCTTGTCTAACTCTATGACGCTCAGGAACAAGATGGGAGCTAAATTTTTTTCTACCATCATCTCCCAATCCAAGTAAGTCTTAGCATCATAAGATCCATAAAACGGTGGAATAGAAAACTTAATCTTAGCATAAGGATTATTATCTTGCTTGGGAGCATGAGGACGACGTCTACCATTACCACCCATACCTTGACAATGACGTAGCAGGCGACGGCGCTGCTGTGCATCAACCTTGTCATCATCGAACTCATCCTCTGTGTCATCATGAGCAAGGGCGCCGGCACCAGGGATGATGGGGGGTGGAGCACGGTGGGGAAAACGAGCCTCCACCGCGTCCAACCGTGCAGCAAGACCATCAACACTTGTATGTATCCTCTGAAAGGTGGCTATTGTAGTCATCTGGTACTTGTTGAAAGCGTCAGTCATCGCCCGCATCATGTCTTTTAGTTTCATATGGGACATGCACTCATTATCGTCAGGAGGTGTAGAAGGAGAGGTCTTGTCCATCAGCTCCTTTCCTACGAAGGCAAAAGTTTGTGAACCCTACGACTACACTCTTTGAAGTGCAAGTGGAAAACAAGCAGTAAGATGCGTCTTACCCCGCTCTTACATGTGTCTTACCAGCACTGCAGGTGGCAAACGGTGACCGGTATGATAACACGAAGAGAGTGGGTGTGATTGCAAAAGGTTACCTATTCTGCTCGGGAGAAGGTGGAGCTTGGGAAGGCTCAAATGCAGTATATGTATGTGGCACACAAGTTAGTAACAGATTTTAATGTTGAATAAGTACCCAAAGAACTTGACCTAGTTGCTAGCCTAAAAATGTATTAGAACAGTTGTGGCAGCAAGCAAGGAACAAGGATGAAAGATGATGAACAACAAAGGTAGTATCAGCAAGTATCCAGCAGCTCACACAGACAACAGAAAATTTGCCCCTATTTTATCTTTTAGCACTAGGGATATTTTTTTGATATTTTTTTCTCAACCAGGGGCACAAGGGAATGAACACCACCAAATATCAGCTCAAACCAATGAAAGATGTGATCGGTACAAATTTAGGAGCGTTTGGAAAAACTGGTGCTGGAACTTCGGAGCTCGAATCGAGTGCCTTCCTAATTTTTTTAATTTTTTGAGAATGCCCTGCCTGGAATAGCAGGTTATCGTATGTGCAATTTTTTGAGAGCTTTCCGGAAAAAAATTCACCTCAATTGGAGTTCCGAGCAAAAAGTTATGCCTGTTTTAAGGAGGACCCTCCGAATTAGGTTTTTATGGCGGTGGAAACTGAATCGGATGTGAATCGGTGGATGGAAATTTTTTGTTTGTAGATTGTTTTTTTTAGATGGCAGTGGATGGAAGAAATAAAACTGAATTAAAACAAATCTAAATCAGCAACCAAACTCAACCTAGGACACGAACTCAGAACTACAGACTCCGAAACTAAATTGTGCAAAAGGCTAAGTGAGGGTTGTAGGTCGGAAAGAGTAAAAAAATTTTATAGCTTTTTTTGTGGACTATAGAAAGAAAACAAAATGAATCTAAAGGCACACGAGTATACCTCATGGGCAACCTGATAACTGATACCACTTGATAGAAGGATGAGTCCCGATCTTCCGAGAGGTACAGTAAACTTGATTGGTGGAGAACTCGACGTTGATGAATCAAGGCTCCGAACAATCGGAACCTCGCAATCACTACACCACTGCTCCGTTGGTTATCACCCATGTCACATGGATGACCTCACCATGAAGGCTTATCCCTGCAAGCACAATCAAGAACACAAGCAAGAACAGGAGATGCAACCAAACAAACTTGGTTACGAGATGGGGTCTCACAAACCGATGAACGGCGGCACTGTTCAGTGACAGATTGAATCTAAGCAAACCTCCCCCCACTAATGTGGCAAGGACTACTGAATAAAAAGGAATTAGGGGTGTGCAAGTCCCGTGGACGCAACCCTAATGGCTTCCAACACGGTACACGGGCCAACGGCCCAACAGACGGTGACACTGCACCCTGACAGATTCTGGATGCTCACTTGTTTCCATGATTTCTATTTACTCAGAAGGAATTTTAAGGTGGAACTGGTGCTATTGGAAGCTCTATGAAATTCTGGTTCCAACCATATATAGAACGTCCAAATCCGACTCCATATGTAGCCAGGGCGTCAATTTTGGTGAAGTCAGGTTTTGGAATCCGAGGTGGAGTCGAAGTCGAGTTGGACCTGGACTCCTCCTTGGTGTGGATGTCCTAGCTCCTCCTCCTTGACTCCTTGGCCTTCTCCAAGTCCTTGCTGGTCCTCTTCATTGTTCCTAATCAATAAAATATGCATGGAAACAAGTGTAAGTTCTAAAAAACAATTGACAAGGTTAGAACGGACCTGGAGATCCAACTGTCACGCACGTGCTCTAGTGATCGATCTTTGCATTGTATGCAAAGGAGAGATGTTCTCATCAGGGTGTCCATCGATCATCCACCAGAACTTGATGGTGTCCTTCAACTTCACCAGCGCCATGCTCGACGAGGGCACAACTTTTGTCTTCGGCTCTGTCGGAGGAATTCTCCAGTCGGGTGGCGGAAAGCACCCGCCTAATCCTAGTTAAGGATGGGTTTGGAGGGGACTTAGGAGCGTTCGATCGAAGGACCGATGAACACAGGAAGGACACGGAGATTTTAGAGTGGTTCGGGCCGCTGGAGCGTAATACCCTACGTCCACTATGGTATTGTATTGATTGTGAGAGCCTTGGATGGAACCTAGCCTGGACTTGTGTTCGTGTGATCCTGGATGTTGGGACCCCCTTCTAACGAGTACACCCTCCCTTTTATAGTCCAAAGGGGGGTGCTTACACTGAGCCTGACCCCGACATGTGGGTCCGGCCAGCAGAAGCTTGTTCTAAGAGAGATATGGAGATCTTCATCTCCAGCTCCTCTCCGTAGTCCTCTCAATCGGGAAGTTGATGTGCGTATCCATAACTTGGATACGGCCCTGTACAGCCTTGTCTTGCACAGTATCCGGCGTCAGCGTTGCATAACAGTAAAGCCGTGCTGTCTCTGTTAGGATGGGACCTCCTGTCAGGCGGTGAAGCTGCGCTGACCCGATGCATGTGCACTGTTACAGCGCACGCCTTGGCTTTGCCTATTACAGACCATCATCACTCGTGCAGCGCCGTGACGGGACTGTACACAGTCCGCGCACTGTGCACGGTGATATGACGCGCCGCCTTCAGAACAGGCGGGCTTACCGTGGTGTCAGCTTACCTGCCCCGTGTGTCAGTGGCAGGCCGCACCTTTTGACTTTGGCGCGCCCGACTGAGCTACCGCATTAAATGCTGGTAGGTGGACAGGTGACCCGCAAGGGGTCTCAGGCCGCAGGCACGCGGCGGGGCCAGCCCCGCTCCTCCCGCTGGGCAACACATGGCGGCACCGGACCCCTTCCCGGGAAAGGGGGGCCCGGGGCCGCCGAGACCGGTCGGAGCGGGCTGGCTTGCGATGGTCCGGCCATCACACGTGGCGGCCCCGGACCTCCCAGGGGAGGCCGGGTCCGCAGGGGCTTCCCGAGAGCTCTCCCGCCCACCTGGGTGTGCAGAGGCCCCGGACCTCATGTAGCCCGGGGGAGGGTCCGGAGACCACGGTCCCAGCTGTCAGGCCCGGAGGCCGTATGCCACGTGGCCCAGAGGCGAGGGGGAGTATGGATTATGAGAAGCCGAAGGCCTGGACACCCTAGCGGGAGGTACTCCTATCTGTATGTACCGACAGAGGCCCCCGGGCCCACCTTGGGAGAGGGATGAACCCGCAGGTGGGGCCAAATCCCAGTACCGCGCCGGGTGGACAGCTCATTCGTGCCGGGCAAGGGCATGGATGTCCTTTCGCCCGTAGCGGGATCCCCGAGGGGCCCGTCCTCCGCGCGCACCGTGCGCATCAGACGGTTCAGATTCTTGTCTTATTCGAGCCCGTCGCGCAGCTCGGGTGGTTCGGATTCTGCCCTTCCCACGACCCTCCAGCACCCACACCAATGACTGGTGGGCCCGAGCCCGCTGGTCATAGAGTGTGAGGGAAGGGGAAGGCGGCGCTGGCGACCGCTCGACTTCTCCTCGGTCGCCGCAGGACGCCAAGGTGGGAGCAGCCTTTTGCATAAAAGGTATGCGCCGAAGGGAACGGCTACCTTTTCGCTCTTGCCAACAACGGACGCCGTAGCGCCCCTTCGTCTCCGCATCCCTTCTCGCGATCGGCTTCCTTGCGCCCGGCTCTTCTCTCTTCCTTGCTCCTCCGCAATCCACCCCAAAAATCATCATGGCCTCGCTTCCTTTCCCGCGCCGCTTCCAGAGCCAGGAACAGTTGGACGCGGTGCGGCGCCTTTTGGGGTGGACCGCGCCGGCGAACGCCGGGAAGGTCAGGGCCGGCGAGATTCCCCTCCGCGACCTTGCCGCGGGGGAGTTCGTCCTCTTCAATTCGTACATTATGTGCGGGTTGGTTCCTCCGATCTCCTCCTTCTTCCTCCTGCTCCTGGAGGAGTTTGGCCTCCAACTTCACCATCTCACCCCCCACTCCGTTCTCCTCGCGGCGGTCTTCGCCCACTTCATGGAGATGTTCGTGGGGGTGCGCCCCTGCACCACCATCTTCAAACACTTCCAGCTCCGGCACGGGATGGCAGGCGCCTACATCGCCGCCTTCTCCAGCTCCAAGTGGGAGGACTGGCACGAAGGCTGGGTCATCGCGGTAACCGACCCCCACGACCGCCTGGAACTGCCGGCAGGGGGTCCCCAGAGCGATTGGAGCACGTGGAAGGCCAGGCCAACAATACCGATGGAGCTCGACCCGGTACTGAGCTGGATCAAGAAGCTGGCTAGGAGCGGCCTGACTTCCATGATGGTGCTGGGCGACTTACTGAAGTGGCGAATCGCCCCCCTGCAGCAGCGGTCCCGGATGGCCTACGTGTACACGGGGCTAAACGACTGCTGCAGGATCGCGCGCGGGCCCAGCGGCGACTTCACCAGGGCGGAGCTGGAGGCGGCGGTCCGGGCGATGACCGGCGAGGCGTTCGTCCCAGAGTCCCTGGTCCTCCCGTGCGGGGTGAAGGCCCTGTGCGAGGACCAGGCACTGCGGTCATCGGTCCTGGCATCGATGCCGACCCTGGACGAGGGCGGCCTGGCGGTCCGGCAACTGGGGGGCGATCCCAACCGCGGGCTCCAGATCCCTGGCACCACGCCGGACCGCCAGCAACGTTCCAGCGACAGTCCCGGGGGGCCGGGACCCAGAGGTCTGGCCCCCAGCGGGAAAGGGAAAGAGAAGGCGCCGGTGCCAGAGCACCGGCAGAAGGGCCACGCCGGGGCTGCCCCGGCAGAAGGACGTGGTGAGGCCCAGGAGCCAGCACCGGCCCGGAGCTGCCAACCCGAAGGGAGCAAATCCCGGAGGCTCCAGCGAGGCGATGGCTCCTTGGTCGGGGAGCCGGCGCCCAAGCGCCAGAAGACCGCGGGAGCGGAGGAGCAGAGCAGGGCTGCACCTCCTCCACCGCAACACCGGCCTGCCGCGAGACAACAGACTCCTCCACCTCCACCGCTAGAACCGTGGGAAGAGACACCACCACCACCGTCCGAGATCAGGCCACAGTCCCCGTCGCTGCCGCCCGAAGCTTCGAAGGGCGGGGACCCCCACCAAGGGTCCGGGGGGTCCTCGACAGGGAGGAAACTCCCCCGAGCGGCACGGTGCAGGTGGGAGTGGTACGACTACGCGTAAGCATCCTCCCCAGAGTTTTTTCACTATCCCTCTTGGATTCTGGTCCTTAACTATACCGGTGATTCGGCAGGCCGCAATCCCCAGACGTACCAACTGGGGGAGCCGGCCCCAGCCAGCGCCGGGAGGCCCGACGCCGACCCCAGCAGGGCCCCCGCCTGAGACAGCTCCAGAAACCTCCGGACCCGTGGGCCCGGAACCAGAGGCCGCCTCACCGCCACAACCCGAAGCCGCCCCCCAGGAGGAGGACACCAGGTCCGCTGCAACGACCGAGGCGCCGGCGACAGCGCCGGGAGTCGAGGTCAGGCCCTCTCCTGCTGAGCTAGCAGCAGAGGGGGCCACTGCCACGGTGGAGGCTGCAGCGCCAGAGGCAGCGGAGGCGGTGGAGGTCGCCGCTCCGGAGGTGGCTGTACCGGAGGCGACAGAGGCGGCGGCACCGGGGCCAGCAGAGAGAGCGGCACCGGAAGTCGCCGAAGTTGCCAGCAGCGCCGCCCCTCCGGCAGAGGAGGAGGAACCGGAGGTGGTGCTGGGAAGGCGCCTCCTCCCGAGCACAGCGGAGGTCCCTCTCCCCCGGCTCATAGCCAAATGCCAGCAAGCTCAACAGGAGCTAGAGGCTGGCATGCGCCGGGAGTGGGAGAAGCTGGAGGCGGAGCGCCAGCGGCTCTTCGACTGGGAGGTCCGCTTGGGGGGCCGCATCAACTCTGTCTCCGCCCGCTACGCCGAGGAGCGCACCAAACTCGTGGCGGGGCGCGAGCTCCTGCGGGAGGAGCTGGAGCAGGCGCGCGACCGAGAGGCAGCAGCGCACCAGCGGGAGATGGCGGCCACACGGCGGGAAGCGGAGGCTCTCCAGGGGCTGATCATCGTGGAGAGGCTGAAGGAGGCGGCGGCGAACAGGGAGCGGGCCGCGCGGGAGCTGGCTGACGCGGCGAGGGAGGCGTTTGCCACGGCCGAGGCGCAACAGGCCGCCCTCGCGGATTAGGCGGCGGCGGCAGCAAAGAAAGAAGAAGAGCTGGCTGCCCGAGAAGCAGAGGAGGTGGCCCGGCTGCAGGAGCTCCAGAAGCAGGAAGAGGCCGTGGAGGAGGAGCTGGCAGCCGGGAACCGGAGGCTCCAGGAACGCGAGGCAGCGCTCCAGGAGAGGGAGGCCAGGGTGGAGGGACTCTTGGCAGAGCAGCGAGCCGGCACCGGCCGGTTAACGAGATGGGTCAGCGCGGTGAACCCTCTACTAGAGGAGCTCGGAGCCAACCCCATCCGAGTGCCGGAGGCCCCTTCTCCGTTTGGTGCCGCACTCCAACTGCTGGACACCACTGCCAGGTGGCTTCAGGACGCGGAGGCCGGGATGCAGGACCTCCTGGAGACGGAGGGGCGAATAGTTGCTCGGGAAGTGGCTGAATACATCCTCACCAGCTTCCAGAGCCATGACCCCTCCATCCAGCTGACTCCAGTTTTGGTCGGACCCATCCGGGCAACGGCGGCCGCCGCGCGGGAAGGAGTCCTGGAGGCAGCGGGAATGGTTGCATCACGCCTCCGGCGCCGTCCTGAACCTGCAGAAGGTGGGAGCGCCTCCGGACCGCCAGGGCAGTAGTGCCAGTATCTTTTTGTTATTTCTTTTGTAATATAACTTCTGTTATTGTAAGATAACTTTATGATGTTGTGCTTATTATCAGCAACGCAATTTTTGTAAAAAACTTAGCTGTTTTCCTGTTGTCAATTTGTAAGGTGTTCTTGTGCACACCGAGGTCCTGTGTGGCCCCCTGGGAGGTAGTCGCGATAGGTCGGGACTAGCTGCCATAGAACCGAGGTCCTGCACATGACTTAGGATCGACGTTTAGTAGACGTCCCCACATGTTCTCGGTGTGGCCAGCGAAGGCCTCCTAAGTTGCGTAGCGAGTCAAAGCTTGAGGACCTGTGTTCGGGGGCTAAAAAGGGGTCCCGGCCCCCTGGTACATGGTTCGAGGTATAACGGCGCTCACCCTAGGAGGGCAGGGCGTGTAGGCTTAGGGTACGGAACCAGGCTAAGCGGCTACACAACCTTAGACCCCAGCAAAGGGCAAGCGCGTCTCCCTGAAGCCAGTTCCCAGGGGTCCGGTTCCTTTTTTCCTGTGAAACAGAGGTCCCGGGCAGGGACATAGCGTAGCAATTTAAGAAGAGCCTTGGGCATGCCACAGACGCGGAAGACATGCGAGGGGTTAGCGTAACAAGAAGCGAAGAAAATATAGAATCGCATAAACTTCAAGGACGCATTTGAGAACAAATTTTTCCTTAACGAATTGGTACAGAAGAGTTGTGCGATATACGCCAGGGGCCGGGTTTATGAGGGCGGACCTCTACCGCCCTGATCCGCACGGCAATGCTACCAATTACAAAGGAAAAATTTCCTCTCAACCGGGTCCTAGGGATAAAACTTACGGAGGTGCTCAATGTTCCATGGATTGGGTAGTTGCATTCCATCCTCCGCTGCCAGTCGAACAGATCCGGTCCGGCACACCTTTGTCACCTTGAAGGGCCCCTCCCAGCTGGGGGAGAGCTTGTGCATACCCTCCCGGTTCAGGATTCGCCTTAGGACTAGGTCCCCGACCCGGAGCTCCCTACCTCGCACGAACCGTTGGTGGTAGCGCCGGAGCACTTGGTTGTACCGTGCGTTGCGGACTGCTGCTCGCCATCTACGCTCATCTACGAGGTCCACGTCTTGGCGACGCTCCTGTTCCTGCATTTCCTCATCAAAAGACCGGACTCGCAGAGAGCCCATGGTGATCTCCGGGGGAAGGCACGCTTCGGCCCCGTAGACCAGGAAGAAAGGGGTTTCCCCTGTTGCGCGGCTGGGTGTGGTCCGATTCCCCCATAACACACTCCGAAGCTCTTCAATCGACCTTGCGCCATGCTTCTCAAGGTCACAGTAGGTTCGGATCTTGAGCCCTCTGAGGATTTCGGCATTGGCCCGCTCAACTTGGCCATTGCTCCTGGGATGTGCCACTGAGGCGAAACAGAGCTGGATGCCCATATCCTCACAGTACTCCTGGAAGTACTGGCTCGTGAACTGGGTCCCATTGTCGGTGATGACCCGGTTCGGGACCCCGAACCGGCACACAATTGACCTGAGGAAAGCAGTTGCCGACGCCTTGGTAATATTGACCACTGGGGTTGCCTCTGGCCACTTGGTGAACTTGTCAATGGCGACATAGAGGTACCGGTACCCGCCGATGGCCCTAGGGAAAGGTCCCAAGATATCCAACCCCCATACCGCAAAGGGCCAAGAGGGAGGAATTATCTGCAGTGCCTGAGCTGGAGTGTGTATCTGCTTTGCGTGGAACTGACACGCTTTGCAGGACCTTACCAAGTCAGCTGCATCCTGGAGCGCTGTCGGCCAGTAAAAACTATGCCGAAAGGCTTTACCAACCAGCGTGCGGGATGAAGAGTGACTTCCGCACTCGCCTCCATGGATCTCCGCGAGCAAGTCACGGCCCTCTTCCTGGGTGATGCATCGCATGAGGACGCCGTTGGCGCCGCGGCGATAGAGATCCCCTTCTACCACCGTGTATCGCTTAGCCATCCGGACAATGCGCTCAGCAGATGCTTGATCTTCAGGAAGGTAATTATCCTTCAGGTAGTCCCGGACCTTAGAGATCCATGCGTCGGGACCTTCCTGAGAAACTGGGTGTGGCTCCCTGAGGTCTTCGGGACCCTCAAGGGAGCACATGACCCTTGGCGGGCACCATGGATGGAGCGCCGCCGGGACCGCTAGCTTCGAGGTGCTAGTCCGACCCCCCTCGCCCAGATCGGCAGGCTGGGCGGAAGGCTTCAGCAGACGCCTCTGGAAGACGCCCTTAGGCACGGGTGCCTGAGTCGATGCGCTCGCGGAGAGGGCATCAGCTGCTGAATTGCCTTCGCGTGGAACGTGTTGCAGTTCCAGCACATCGATGTCCTTCTCCAGCCTCTTCACATGGATGAGGTAGGCTGCGAGCTGGGGGTTGTTGCAGCAACACTCCCCCCGGACTTGCCTGATGACGAGTTGGGAGTCCCCTTTGACCAGGAGCTCCCGGACCCCCAGGGACAGAGCTGCCGTGAGCCCAAAGATTAAGGCCTCATACTCCGCCATGTTGTTGGTGGCCTCAAAATCAAGGTGCACCATATACTTCAATTGCTCGCCTTGTGGGTCGATGAGGACCACGCCAGCCCCAGCCCTCTTGCTGCGGGCGGACCTGTCAAAGAAAAGGGTCCAGTGGGGTTCGGTGAACACCGAGGCCCTGGCTTCCGGACGTGGGGGTTCCGTCCCATGGTCCGGACCCCCAGAGGTGCTTGGTGCAGGTGTCCATTCCGCCACGAAGTCAGCTAGGACCTGGCTCTTGACGGCGTGGCGCGGCAGGAAGTCGAGTTGGAATCCTGCGAGCTCAGCTGCCCACTTGGCGATATTGCCTGTGGCGTTGGAGTTGTGTAGGATGGCCCTCAAAGGATAGGAGGTTACCACCACAATCTTGTGGGCCTGAAAATAATGGCGGAGTTTCCTGGACGCAACGAGTATGGCATAAAGAAGCTTATGCGTCTCGGGATACCTGGCCTTCGCCTCGTGAAGGACCTCGCTGACATAGTAGACCGGCCTTTGGATGGTCCTGACTCTGCCAGGTGGATTAGATCCTTCGGCTTCAGCTGGGTACCCGTCGGCACCCAGGCTGCTTAGCGCTTGTCCGGGTCGGGACCCGGCCGGACCCTCCGAAGTAGGGCCGGTTTCCGGAGTGGTGGAGGCCGGACCTCCTTCTCCTGCAGGGGGGTCCGCGGGGGCCCCTGCGAGAGAGGCTCGGACCTCTCGGTGACCAGCACCATACTGATCACTTCGGTCGTTGCTGCAAGATAAAGAAACAGTGTCTCACCTGGGTCTGGTGCGACCAGGACTGGCAAGGAAGGTACTGCTTCATCTCTTGGAAGGCACACTCTGCCTCTTCGGTCCATGTGAATGGGCCGGACCCCCTCATCAACTTGAAGAAGGGAAGTGCCCTCTCGGCCAGCCTCGAAATGAAGCGGCTGAGAGCTGCCAGGGACCCCGTCAATCTTTGTACATCCTTGAGGCGCGCGGGGGATCTCATTGCCTCGATTGCCCGGACTTTATCCGGGTTGGCTTCGATTCCCCGGTGGGAGACCAGGAATCCAAGGAGCTTCCCCGCCGATACGCCAAAGACGCACTTCTCGGGGTTAAGCTTGGTGGAGGTCGCCCGTAACTTGTCAAAAACTCGAGCTAGATTTTCTAATAGAGAACACGACTCTCTAGTCTTGACAACGATGTCATCAACATACACCTCTACTATATCTCTAACCAAATCACCTAGAGTGATATTCATTGCACGAGCAAAGGTGGGTAGAGCATTGAGCAATCCATAAGGCATCACTATATAACAATAAAGCCCATCCACTGTTACAAAAGCTGTATGCTTCCTATCATCTCTAGCCATTTTGATTTGATGAAAACCAGAATAGGCATCTATGAAGGACAGCAAATCACACCCGGAGGTGGAGTCTACAATCTGATCTATACGCGGGAGTGGATAAGGGTCTTTTGGACATGCCTTATTAAGATTGGTGTAGTCGATGCACATCCGAAGCTTCCCGTTGGCCTTTGGGACCACCACCGGGTTGGCCAACCATACAGGATGGTAGACCTCCTCGATGAAGCCAGCCTGCAGCAGCTTGCGAACCTCTTCACGGATGAAGTTTTGCCGCTCAATGGACTGCTTGCGTGGCTTCTGCCGGACCGGCCTGGCGTCGGAGTGGATCTTCAGATGATGCTCAATCACCTCCCTAGGGATCCCGGGCATCTGTGACGGTTCCCAGGCGAACACGTCGACATTTGCCTGGAGGAAGGCGATGAGCGCGCTTTCCTATTTCTCTCCCAGGTTGCCACCAATGCGGGTGGTCTGGGAGGTCTCCGCTCCGACCTGGACGGTCTTCATGGGAACATCGTCCGTGTCAGACGGACGGACCTTCGGTGCCTTGGCCAGGGCCTTGGCACGTGAGGTCGAGGGGTCTGACCCCTGGGCGCTAGCTGCAGGTGTAAGCCCCGTGGCCAGCGCATGGAGCTTTTCGACCGCCACCACAGCGGCGGCCCGATCGCTCTGGACGGTGAGGACGCCTGCCGGAGAGGGCATCTTCAGGACCAGGTACTCGTAGTGGGCGACGGCCATGAACCGGTACAGGGCCGGTCTGCCGATGATGGCGTTGAAGGGGAGGTTAACTTCCGCAACCTCGAACTGCACGTTCTCGGTACGGAAGTTGTCCTCTGTCCCGAATGTAACCGGTAGGGTGATGGTCCCTACCGGGTATACGGGATCCGGGCCCACTCCTGAGAATGGGCGTGATGGAGCCAACTTGGACTCCGGGATCTGCAGGTGCTTGAACGCTGCATAGCTGATGACGCTGAGGCCGGCGCCTCCGTCGATCAGCACATGGTGAAGGCGAACATTGGCGATGGTGGGTGCCGTGATGAGCGGCAGCACTCCTGCGCCCGCCATGTTCTCTGGGCAATCGGAAGGCCCAAAGGAGATGGTGGTGCCCTTCCACCGCTGGTGGGGCGCCGCCCTGGGCACCCCTGGCTTCACCGAGAGGACCTCCCGGCGAAGGGCCTTGACGTCCCGCCGGGAGATGAGCTCCGAACTGCCACCGTACATAACGTACAGCTTCTTGCGGCGCTCGTCCCCGCCGGACTCAGAATCGGACTGCTGGAAGAGTCCCTTGAGGTCTTTGTTGGGGGCTTGATACCCCAACTCTCTCTCCGTCGCAGCCGCGTCGGCATCGGAGGCTTTCTCCTTACCGGACCGGCGCGGTGGGGAGGAGCCTTCCCTGGAGGCTTGGTCTCGCCTCTTGCTGAGGCGCTCCGCGAGCTTCTGGATCTCGCGGCACTCGGTGGCGCTGTGACGAGCCCCCGGATGAACAGGGCACGACCCGGGGTTAGTGCGCTGCTGTCGCGGGCACTTGCCACGGGAGTTCTGGCCCCCGGTCGTCGCAGCTGCAACGGCCGGACCCCCAATCCGTGACTTGTCGAAGCCACGGACCTTCTTGTTCTTCTTCTTGCCGCTGCCAGGGGCAGCAACGCTGGGTCCGCTCGTCTGAGCGGGACCTGCCTGGGTTGCAGAGTGCCATGCACGGCCTTCTGCAGCCCGGGCGCATTTGTCCGCCAGAGCGAACAGGGTGGTGACGGCTTCCACTTGGTGGGTCGCCAGCTTCTCTAGCATCTTCTCGTCTCGGACCCCCTGTCGGAAGGCCATGATAATAGACGCATCGGAGATACGTGGGATAGTTCCACGTACCTTGGTGAAGCGGGAGATGAAGGCCTGGAGGGTTTCCCCGGGTTGCTACCTCACGGCGTGGAGGTGGGCTTCCACGCCATGCTGCTGGTATGCGCTGGCGAAGTTCGCAGTGAACTGTGCGCAGAGCTCACCCCAGGACTGGATGGTTCCTGGGGTAAGATTCATGAGCCAGGTCCGGGCTGGCCCGGTCAAGGCTACATGAAAGTAACTTGCCATGACGGCTTCGTTACCTCCGGCCGCCGTGATGGCGGTGATGTAGACCTGCAGGAACTCTGACGGGTTGGAGGACCCGTCATATTTTTCCGGCAGGTGAGGCCGAAACTTGGACGGCCAGGCGACTGCACGGAGGTGGTTTGCGAGCGCTGCGCAGCCCACACCCGACACCGGTGCCTGGGGGAGTCCCTGCGGCCTGGCCGCAGCCGCATCGAGCTCGGGCGCGAGGTTCCGACCCTCAATATTGAGTCGCCGGTTGCGCGCCCGCTCGATGGAGACCCTGGCGTCCTCTCCCGCATGCCTGCGGTTGAGCTCCGCCCGGAGGTCTTCGGTCCGTGCACTCCTCACTGATGGTGAGTGCACAGAACCGGATGCGCCGCCCTGGCGACAGCGCTGCCTGGACACAGACCCCCCCGCTGAGCCTGGGGAAACCTGTGCCAGGTTGAGGAGGCGGTCGACGTCATCACGCCATTGTCTGTGCGCGTCTGGAGACGCTGCCTCGCCAGGGGAGTTGCGGAGCAACTCCCTGGCTGCCATGAGGGGCCCGCTTGGTGGGAGCACCGATTGGGCCACAGAGGCCCGCTCCGCTGCACACGGTGGAGCAGCACGCGGGGCCACTCTGGAGGCGGGATGGCGCGAGGCGTGTGGCACCGTCGACGCCACTTCTTCACCGATCAGGAGGTCATGGTAACCATTTTCCTGCGCCATCGAGGCCGTGAAGGTCGACCGAGCGCAAACCAAACCTAATCCCCCTACCTGGCGCGCCAAATGTCGGAGGAATTCTCCAGCCGGGTGGCGGAAAGCACCCGCCTAATCCTAGTTAAGGATGGGTTTGGAGGGGACTTAGGAGCGCTCGATCGAAGGACCGATGAACACAGGAAGGACACGGAGATTTTAGAGTGGTTCGGGCCGCCGGAGCGTAATACCCTACGTCCACTATGGTATTGTATTGATTGTGAGAGCCTTGGATGGAACCTAGCCTGGACTTGTGTTCGTGTGATCCTGGATGTTGGGACCCCCTTCTAACGAGTACACCCTCCCTTTTATAGTCCAAAGGGGGTGCTTACACTGAGCCTGACCCCGACATGTGGGTCCGGCCAGCAGAAGCTTGTTCTAAGAGAGATATGGAGATCTTCATCTCCAGCTCCTCTCCGTAGTCCTCTCAATCGGGAAGTTGATGTGCGTATCCATAACTTGGATACGGCCCTGTACAGCCTTGTCTTGCACAGTATCCGGCGTCAGCGTTGCATAACAGTGAAGCCGTGCTGTCTCTGTTAGGATGGGACCTCCTGTCAGGCGGTGAAGCTGCGCTGACCCGATGCATGTGCACTGTTACAGCGCACGCCTTGGCTTTGCCTATTACAGACCATCATCACTCGTGCAGCGCCGTGACGGGACAGTACACAGTCCGCGCACTGTGCACGGTGATATGACGCGCCGCCTTCAGAACAGGCGGGCTTACCGTGGTGTCAGCTTACCTGCCCCGTGTGTCAGTGGCAGGCCGCACCTTTTGACTTTGGCGCGCCCGACTGAGCTACCGCATTAAATGCTGGTAGGTGGAGAGGCGACCCGCAAGGGGCCTCAGGCCGCAGGCACGCGGCGGGGCCAGCCCCGCTCCTCCCGCTGGGCAACACATGGCGGCACCGGACCCCTTCCCGGGAAAGGGGGGCCCGGGGCCGCCGAGACCGGTCGGAGCGGGCTGGCTTGCGATGGTCCGGCCATCACACGTGGCGGCCCCGGACCTCCCAGGGGAGGCTGGGTCCGCAGGGGCTTCCCGAGAGCTCTCCCGCCCACCTGGGTGTGCAGAGGCCCCGGACCTCATGTAGCCCGGGGGAGGGTCCGGAGACCACGGTCCTAGCTGTCAGGCCTGGAGGCCGTATGCCACGTGGCCCAGAGGCGAGGGGGAGTATGGATTATGGGAAGCCGAAGGCCTGGACACCCTAGCGGGAGGTACCCCTATCTGTATGTACCGACAGGCTCCTAGATCTGCGTCGCCAACGGCTTGGGTGGCTTCAATAGAGGATGGAGAGAATTTCTGAGGTCCAAGGACAAACCAAGATAAGTGGCATGGTCGGATAGGATTCCTGAGGTAGTACTAGAGATGAAATAAAGGTCGATCTCTTAGGCAGAATACTCGCTTCGGGCAACGGCTTACCCCGGAAATGGTCAGGAGACTTCAGCCAATGGCTCTATGCTATATCCGAACGTTGAGGATTATGAAGGACCAACAGTGTGTCACCACTTGTGGCCTACCTCTACAAACCGTAGGATATAAGGCAAACAAAGGTAACCCTAAGCTTAGACACCACATCTATGCTACTGGTTACTACCGTAGTCTGACTACGTCAGATATCCCATAGCAAACTACGGCACTCTGTATAAATAGAGAGCAACAAACCCGCGAGTAAGAGAACTGATCTCACTCAAGTATAAGTACTATGCAAGATAGGAATCACAAATACTAACTTACTTTACAAAGAACAAAGCCAGCATCCGTTGAGGTACATAACCAGAGCAGAGTGCTGAGGAACTCGCCACTCGTCCGAGCTACTCTCCCTTCCCCCCTCTCTCCCTATTCTAAGCACTAGCCTAAGCAGCGCTTCGCCTTGGAGTTGAGCACTACATATTCAAGTGAAGGTATTGATCCAAATGGTGGTGTGTGTTGAATGAGGGGGAGATGGCCTCATTTTATAGCCTCCCAGGGCGGTTCCACCATCTTTAACTATGGAAACCTTAGCCACAACCTTGAAGAAGAGTAGGGGCACTCCACATCAAAGTGCATCTAGATGGGAACCCATCTGGATTTGGCCAAACCAAATCCGGGGTTCGGCCAACCCCAGGTGGGCCTCCCCCAGCTCTGCCTTCCTTTGGCTGGCTGACAGGTGGGCCCTGATGTTGATCCTTGGTGGTTCGTGCCTTTGCGCGCCCTTTTGGTCTGCCAGGTGGGCCTTCTTTGTAACTGTGACGCAGGATAGGATCTTCTGCGTACATCTATTGTGTATTCTACATGTTTTCTTCTTATTCTAGACTTGCATCCCTAAAACGGCTTAGTGGACAATACATCTATGGAGCTAGTTTAGTGATACAAGTATGTGAGTAAATAAGGGCATTCTTCTTTATTCCTGAGTATAATTGACGATCGGATTTTGCACTTAAGGACCGTCAACAACACCCCACACTTAATCCTTTGCTCATCCTTGAGTTAAGTTTGAAGGACTAAGGTGGATGCAATTCCTCAGATGTAACCTCCATACAAGTTATTCCAAGATTTTCCTACCTGTGAACTTTTCAAGTGTCTACCAAACTTATCTTGGTGATTGAAATTTGGAATGGTGCAGACTTCAGGTCCCTTAGCTTTCTTTGCTTAGAAACTTAGGTTTTTTTACTTTTCAAAATCAAGTATAGCCTAGTTCCTCAAATGGTTCTCTCAGATCTCTCTTTTTGTTTGAATTTCTCACCAACGCAAATTGGTGCCTTTTTTTCACCTACCTCTAATTAGGCTTATGTGGAGCTCAGGGTAGGAGTAAATTGAAGGCATACTTGTTTCTCATGTTTTGCTATGTCAAAGACTGGATCCAAATGAGAAGCAAGTCATAAACCTTGATCAAGATGTGCAGGTGTATGGATATTTTTGGTTGATGGTGTATGAACTCCTTTTATGAACCATCTCTCTCCTTTTTTTCTTTGGACATGGTCTATCTTCTTTTTTTCTTTCGCTTTATTTCTTCTTTTTTATCATGTTTTCTTGAGCATGTCTTTTATTTCTTTTTTTAGAGCCCATGTCCTTCTTTTCATAAAGATAACTTTTGAGAGAGTGGCCAAGTAACATCATGGAGTTTTGTTTTGTGGGAGGATGAATGAGGTGCTATCTTCTAATGTAGAAGCTTAGCAGATGGTGGAATGTGTACATGATCTTGATCATGGGAGTATGAAATTCATTTCACAAAGTGTCACAACAATTTGACAAAGCTCAAAGAGAAAACAAGTTGCATAAATAGAAGGTTGCAAAATGATATCATATGGCCTTGGTTAGGAATTTTATTAACACTTGAGGAGCCATGTTATTGATTTTTTTATAAATTTTATAAAAGGAATCCCAAGTACTTTGCAAGTAAAAGCTAGGTTCCATTCATCCAACCATATCGCAAAAGTCAATCATTAGATAGCATGGGTTCCCTATAAAATTTTGGTTCACAAGTACAAGGTGAAAGACAAGGAATAAAAAGTATGCATGTTTATCAAGAGAAGCATGGAGTGCATATTGGGATTGGCAAGGTTCATTGAGTTTTAATTTTAGTGATTTTTGTAAAGTTCATTTAAAACTCAAGAAATTAGGGAGTTAGAGGGTTGTGTTGCACAAACCATCGTTGAAGAGGAAGAAGAGGAAGCTGAGGGGAGTCTGAGGTGGTCCTATTCTTTAGTGTGCTGGACTGTCCGATGTTGTACAACATGTTGGGGGAGGATCTCGAATGAGTACCAGGTAAGCTTGAGAGATCTCCCCCACACTTATTTCTGTACCTACTTTTATTCAACAAAACTAATAGAGGGTGGAAACAAAAAATCTACCGATTTGAATACTGGGGAGTTCAAACGTTTGTTCACTCAAGGCGCATGGAGTGAGTGTGTGTAACACCCTAAGGTAAAATTTCGAGATTTATAATGAATTTAATTGGGCTCCAGTAATTTTCTAAGAATTTATTTTGCCTAGATTGCATTTATTTATAATTTAATTCACAAAGAATTAAAATTTATTTTAGGTTCAACATGTTTGTGCATTCATGCTGGTGCATAAGTTTTATTTGGTTGAGTGCATAGGAGTTGAATTCAAATAGAATCGAGTTGGTTTGAAAAAAAGAAAAGGGAGGAAACGGAAAGTAGGTCAGTCATTCCTTCTTTTCTCTCAGTCATTCTTTCTTTTCTCTCGGTCATTCCTTCTTTTCTCAGTCATTCCCGTTCTTTTCTCAGTCATTCCTTCTTTCTCAGTCACTCCCCCAGCTCGACCCCACCTGTCGGCCCCTTCTTCCTCCTTCCTCTACCGGCCGCGCAACGACCGCCCGAAATCTCCGGCGAGCCCTCGTGCCAGCCCGCATGCCTAGGTTGCCCCATCGCCCCATAAATAGGATCTCCCAACCCCCTGCGCCCTTACCCCTACCCCGCTACAGCCACCCCGAACCCTAGCGCCGCCGCCGCTTGCTCTGCGCTCAAAGCTTCCTGCTTCACCGTGGACCGGCCGCCCTGCTGCGCCCCAGCCCCAGCCAACCCCCACCTGAGCTTCGCCTCACCGCCAGGAAGCTTCCCAAGCTCTTCCCTCGTGACCCCGGCCCGTGCACTTGCCGGAATTTGAACGGGACCCGCCGCCGGTGAGAAGCTCCGCCATCTCGATTCCTCACCGCCGTTAGCCCTACGACCCTCTTAAACCCCATGGCACCTCTGCAGGAACACCCCGAGCCGACCCGTGGTGATCAGAAGCCGGAGGACCCCCTGCAACAGCCTTCCCCTCGAGTGCCGCCTGTTTCCGCCGCTCGGACCTCGTCGCCGACCATCTTGCGCTGCCTCTCCGGCCCGTTCAGGCCCTCGGTGAGCACCACATCGTTCCCCTGGTCATCTTGCGTTAGATGTCGTAGACCAAAGCTCGCTCTTGTGGCCGGATCACGCGCGCCGGCGATGCGCCGCCATGCCGACCCGCCTCCATCGTCGTGCGCACAGCCTGAGCCCTTCCCGCGTTCCGCCTTAACCTTAGGTGGTTTCCCCAGGTCGCGCTGAACCTTCCAGACCCAAGCCCCATTCGATTTGACCTCCGAAGCATTGATTTTGCCCAGCTCGGGTGGCGCGCCGCCGCGGAAACCGATCTCCGGCGACCCCCCCCCCCCCCCCCGCCACCGGCCGCGTTCTGTCAGATCGGACCAGTCCGAACTGCGCTGTTCAGATCGGACCGTCCGAATCGGAATGCGTCCGAACAGTTCGATTTAGATCCAACCGCCCAGATTAGAAGCCGCGTACCCCTTCAGCCGTGGTAGTTTTGTTAAAGAGCCCCTGAACTTCCTTGGAATCAACCCGCAGTCCACCTTCGTTCAAAGAAATTCCAGCTAAGTCCTGTTTTTCGCACCGGAGCCCCTTGAGTTCTCTGGAAATTGGGTCCGCCGTCCATGCCCTGTGTTTTCATGGGTTAGGCCCCAGGTCTAGCCTTTAATTACGTTGAAGTCCCAGGTTTTTGCCCAGAACCCCCTGGAAGTTCTGTTTTCTCGCAGAAAGGTCCCTGGACCTTGTTTTAACCCTAGATTTCGCGTCTTAGCTCCGCTTTAGTTGATTCTTGCGCTCACGCGATCGTTGTAACATGTAGAACAGTTCTATCATAGCTTTGTGTGCTATTTTTATGTAATGTTGTACTGTTTCTTATCTTTTGTCCTTGTTTGCATGTATGTGTATGTGTTGGACCATGTGGTGGCGTTGCGATCGTGAGTAGACGCTGAGCCTTTGGACGAGTACCAGGAGCCCCTTTCTTCAGAGCCCTTTGAGCAGCAGCAGGAGAACTTTGAGGAAGGCAAGTATAACATGAATATCCAATCACTTTCAAATACAATTTCATACTGCATTTTAATTCTGTATGCCTATAAGGATTTCCTAGCCACCTTTATCCTTATATATATTTATACCTAGGGTTGCATTTTAGTTAGTTGTGCTAGGTGCTGCGCTCTCACACACCTCGGTCCTTTTTAATTAAATTTGATTAATGGTTATATGCCACTTAACTCTGAGAGTGGCCCTCTGTGCTGTGTGCTTGAGTGGCTCACGTCTCCATAAATATGTTTTTGATAGAAACATGGTTTAGGGGGCCAGCACGGTGCTTAGTGCTTGGTTGGCCACTCTCCATAAGGACCGGTTCATAGAGCGACAACCTGGGACAACCGCGCAACCACAAGACTGGAATGGGACGGTCTTGACTTACTAATTAGGTCATTTTGGTTCAAGAGTAACTTACCTGCGTGGGCAAGAGGGGTGGTAAGCTTCAATGGTCCCTGCTCCTCCGGCTTGGTCTGTGCTGTGTGTCTTGTACCCCCGGAGGTGGGCCCCATCGTTGCTGATCCAGAATCCTTAGCGGTTACACCTTACCAACGTGATCCTTTGTAACGGTCTTGTAGTGTGCTTGCTAGCCATCTCACCTAAGGAAGTGTGATGAACAACTAGCGTAGCTCACGACTTGTGGGTAAAGTTGTGCAACCTCTCGAGAGTGTAAAACTGATATATCAGCTCTGCTCACAGTCATGAGCGGCCCAGATCCTCCTTTTGATTAGTGGGGTTATCAACCTTTGATTAGGGAGATTTCCCCGGGTGGTTTTGGTTTGGTTGGTTTCTCAGTAGTTCTTAACTAATATTGATTAATTTCTTATGCAATATGGGTTTATGGTAATTCATCTACTTATAGTAAATAGTTTTAATAAAATTTGCCAAGATTAAAAGCTACTGCAGTTGAGTCAGCTAACCCTAGAGCCTCATACTCGTGTTATACTTGTTGAGTACAAGTTGTGTACTCACACTTGCCTCTTCCTCTCTTCTGTTCTCTTTGGGATATCTTCAACTGCTGCTCAGTACCAGGCGACGTGGAGGACTACATCGGCGGACTCGACGATTTCTAGGCGTTGTCTCCCAGTTGACGTCCCTGTGGCGC
This sequence comes from Panicum hallii, assembly GCF_002211085.1. Taxonomy (NCBI): domain Eukaryota; kingdom Viridiplantae; phylum Streptophyta; class Magnoliopsida; order Poales; family Poaceae; genus Panicum; species Panicum hallii. Next base: position 19,340,201 of record NC_038049.1, read on the forward strand.
CCTACTCTTCATGTATTTATTTTACGCTTCCGCATTCCTTGAAGTGATTCTTGATTCAGTTGTAATAAAGACATTCCTTTTATAATTTATACGCTTTTATTCGTGACATGTGTTGTGATATCTTGATAATCTGTTGTATATATGCGTGACTTGATCCTGGCGCATATATGATTTGCTCGATTTATGTTCTTATAAATCGGGTGTGACAGTGTGGTGCCCCAGTTTCTTTTTGTTATTGTTTTAGTTATTTTTTTATATTTTTTTATCATGGCAAACTAGGCATGATGGGAAACATAGTAGGGTGAAAACATGAGTTAAGCTCTATATGCATGGAGCAAAGCTTTGCCTTTGTTCTGCTTGGTTCCTCATGCATCTATCTTTCCATGGGACCAAGGAGCGTTGTATGAGAGTTGAAGTTATTGTAGGTTGCTTCTTGGTTGTTTATTTTATTGCCTGCATAAGGTTAGTGGAGAACAAATACTCGAAGGACGCTGAAGAAGTTTGAAAGGATCATTATTGGCTTGAGATTAGTTGTTCACATCCATGCTTAAGGAAAATCAAGTTCAAAGGTTCAATTAGCATGGATCCCAAAATGCTTGCCAACATTTTATTTCGCCATCATTTTCTCGAGACTCTTTTATTTTGAATTTTTTTTATTATTATTAATATTCACCAATTTTATCTCTTCAGTAAGACTCAAGCAAGGTTGGGATAAAAATTGCATGAACATAACAAAGGAGCATTTGGCAGCATGCACACAACGCACTTTGAAATGTGACTTACGCCTCCTTTGCATGTCGAGCAAACTTTATTATTGAAGCTAACTCAGGCCTTGGTTTATCTCCAATGGAAATTGAACTTTATGACTTTCCCATCAATTTTGAAAGTTTTCCTGTGACATTTCAGGTACTTAGGAGCTAGGCACATTAATTTCTAGTGCGAAGTGGTTCTTAGTGTGTGTTTGTTTTGGATGAATGACTTTAAAAACTTAAATATACGCTAAAGGGTATTTTTGTAATTATGGAAAAATTAGGGTTCTTTTGCTAAATATGTTTGAAGGTACGGTAATTTCACATTTTATGAAGGTTAGTTTTGTAAAGGCAAGTATTTACTTTTAAACCACTATAAGAAGTGGAATTACCTTAAGGTTTCAATTGGAATGTGAATTTTAAATAGGTTTTATGTGAAATTTGATAGTTTGTCGGATTTTGAAATAGTTTCAAAACCCTAACTCTTTTGAGGCTGACCCTTAAAGCAAAGTTGTAGTTCTTTTTAAAATTTACACTTTTGCTTTTGGGCATATTTTCATTTGGGCTATGGTTTGAAAGAAAATATTACTTTACAGTGAAACCCTTGAACTTTTGAAAAATTGCGAACAAGTCCCCATCGTCTTCCTCTCTCCCCTCCCTCTCTGTTTCTCTGCTGCACCGCCCGCCGCCCCTCACCGACGATCTCCCGCGTGCCAGGTGCCCCTCGCCGCTCTACCCGCACCACCTGGCCCTACAGCTCGCCCGCCCGCCGCTCGCCCGACCTCGCTGGGTTTTCCCCGCCCCGCCACGTCGTGCCGCCGTCGTTCGCAGCCGCCACGCGTGCCGCCGGCCGCCAGCGGCTGCTCCAGCTCGCCCGTGCCCCTTCTTAGTTCCGCAGCACGTCTAGGAGCCCTCCTCGACTTCTTTTACCCTCCCACGCGCCCGCATTTTCGCCCCTCGGCCTCTTCTCCGCTCAGCACCGCCACCAAACCTCCGCCACCGTCTCTGCTCACCGTCGTCAGCCACCTCCGCCGCCCCACACCCGCAATTCTGTGCTCCACCGGCACCCCTACATCCCACTAAAGCTCCCTGACCAGTTCTTCTCCATTCCCTCACGCTCACGCAGCCAGAACGCTGCGCCGGCAGTCTTGTCCGCCGCCGCCGCTCGGCCTCACCATCGTCCTAACGCTCCACCCCCTCTTAGCCCTCACCAAGCTCACCACCAGCACCACATCTATGCGTAGAAGCTTCCTAGCCACTTTTTCACCGCCGTTCTGCACTGTGACTGCCGGAATGCCGCCGCCACCTCGGAACCTCGCCGCGCCGGCTCTGTCCTCCATCGAACAGCCGTCTCCACACCTTCCTGCTTCGATTTCGGTCATCCCCGAGTCCGTCATGAGCTCCTGAACCTTTCCCCCACTTCCCCCTCACCGCCAGTGAGCCGTCTCGCCGGAATTTGGTCGTTGTCGTGCTGTCCCTCTGTTCAAACCGACCAAGGACCCAATTGAAGACCTTCTTTTCTTTCTATGGTCTTCTCTGCAAAAATATTAGTACCCCCCTCAATTCAAATCAGCCAGCTTTGAAAATCAATAGAAATTTGTAGAAAAATTCAAAAATTGTCAAACCAGTTCTGTTATACTCTAGGACTCTAGCTCTACAACTTTTGTTACTAAAGTTTAATTCAAAACTTAATATTTTAAGTTCTATTTTAAACTCTATCAAAAGTGAATCTTCTAAGTATCTTTTACATGTTAGCTTTATTTCATGTAATTTTTGGTATGCAACTTGTATGTGATATGAGTGAACTTGTGTGCAAATTTCATCATCAGTACTGCACTTTAACTTGAACTCATTTAAATTTGTGCAAAGTAAGCTTGAAATGAAGTAAATTTATTCAAGCATGTTACTGATACTTTCATGCTTAGGTTTGTTTAACCATGGGTTGTTCAGATGTTGAGTAATTCATAGTAAATCTTGAATAATTTTTAGCATTGTTTAACTTAAGGTTTTTAATTTAAACTTGAAATTTGAATTTAATTCAAATAACTCAGTTGCTGCTTTCAAAAATTTATGAAAAATTTATGGCAAGCACATCTGATAGAGGTGAACACACTTATAAAAATTCAAAGCTAGAGCCTCTGTAAATTTCAAACTAAAAATAAAATTTGTGGTCTTAATTTTGAATTTGTTCATTTTCATACTACTATTCTGTTAGGTTTAAAAATATAAAAAATTAACAGAAGTCTTGTGTTAACTTTAGGTGTGTGTAGTTAAATTCCTAGCCTCATTACTTCTATGCTTGAAGCTATAGAAATTAATTATGATGCTAGTAAAGTTAATTAGTTTAATTTATAATAAATAAATTTGAATTCTTGGAATTCAAATCCATTGTTTTGTGATGTATTGAATGTGAGTTGTTGGATTGCAAATTTGTTGTGATGGAAAAATTATTGACTTAATAATCACTAAATTCAAATCATTGCATATCATGTAGAATCGACGACGCTTGAAGACGGAACCTACGAATTGGTCCCGGAACCCGAGCAGGGTATATCTGAAGACCAAGTGAACGTCGCCAAAGATCTTACTGAAGCCCCAAACCAAAGTTCGGAAGTTGTTGATATTCCTAACCCCAGCCCCACTCAAGAAGGCAAGCCCCGGTGCATAACCCAGTTTTTCTAAAAATTATGCACTTATTATGTTATATACCAATATTGTGCATTAAGTTTTAGGAGTTGAAATGAAACCCTAGATGCATGAAACTTAGGAACATATGTAATATTTTTCCGAGTCTTTACCGAATAGATGCCCTACTAATAGGACCGGCACAAGTCGAGTGATTTCCTGTCACTCGTGCGATATAGGAGTTGATTGTTTACTATTTTGCAATCACTATAAGGATCACGGACGGGGATTATGTGCAGTAAAATGATTTGGAATGATGTAACACCCTAAGGTAATCTCCTTAAATTTTAAAGAATTTATTTTGGCTCAAATGAAATTTCCAGGTTTTTCTTTAGTTTTTATGGCATTTAAAGCAATTTATAACACAAGAAAATAAAATTAATTGTAGGGTCAACTTGCTTGTGCATTCATGCTGGTGCATTGTTTTATTTGTGTTGGGTTTGAATTCAAATTTATTTGAATTCAAATGGAATGGTTTGAATGGTTAGAGTATAGAAAAAGAAAAAGGAGAAGGAATAAAAGAAGGCAGCCCAACCTTCTCTCAGCCCGGCCCACTTCCTTTCCCTCTCCCTCTTTTCCCCTCCTCTCTCCCCTCCCCGCTTGGGCCGCGCCGGCCCAGCCCTCCCGTTCCCAGCCCAGGCGCGCCCTCCTCTCTTTTCTCTCTCTGCCAGGCCGGCCCCGCGTGTCAGCGCTTTCTCTTCCCCTCTCCCCTTTCTTCTCCGGCGCAACGGCCCCCGAAACTTCCGGCGAGCTCCCTCATCTCGGGCCTGCACGCCAGTGTGCCCTCCGCCGCCCCACAAAAGGGGAACCCCTGCGCCCTGGTACCCAGAACCCTAGCCCTCATCGCCAGCTAAACCCCAGCACCGCCGCTCCCTTTGTACCGCAGCGTCGCCTTCTCTGCCTTGCCATCGGGCCGCTGCTCTGGCGGGCCACAGACCCCGGCAAACCCCGCGCTCGCCTCATCTCACCATCTAGAATCTTTCTGAGCCCCACAATTTCACCCCGGTCCTGTGCATCGTCGGGATTCCGCGAAGAACCGCCGCCGGTGAGCTGTGTCGCCGCTCCAATTCACTTGTCGCCGGCCGGGCTCGGGCTGACCTGACCCCCTGGTTACCTCCGCAGGAACCCCCCCCCCCCCCCCGACCAATCCGCGCGGCCAAGGGACCCCGAGCCTCTCCGCTGCCGCCTGCCCACGAGCGCCGCCCCGTTTCCTCCGCCGGTCGTCGTCGACTTCCCCATTCCGCTGCAGCCTCGACCTCCACAACCCCTTGGTGAGCACCTCTTCCAACCCCTGCTCCTTTTGCGCCGGCTGTTGTCGGCCGTAGATCGCACCCGAGGCCGGAACACGCGCGCGCCGCCCTGGCGCCGCCGCACCGACCCGCCCCCGCCGTCGTGCTCGTCGCTAGAGCCCCTCCTGTGTCTCACTTTGGCCCCAGGTGGATCACGCATGTCGCGCTGATCACGCCCGACCCAAGCTCGAGTTGTTTTGTCCCCCGGAGTGGCGGGAACGCCGAGCTCCGGCGAGTCCCGAGCCGCGCCGCCGCGGACTTGGGTCGCCGGCGTCGCAGCGCCGCCCCCTCCTTTCCCTTTTCCCTGAGCCGTCCGATCGGTGGGGAGCGCGTGAGATTAGATCGAGCTCGAGGTGGATCTGAGCCATGAGATTGAGATCCGAGGGACCCAAATCGCGCGTACCGGTTCGCCCCTTGTTTTGAATCTGAGCCATCCATCTTAGATCCGGCGCGCTGCATTAGATCCGAGAGAAGAGAGAGTCGGGAGCGTTGGATCTGGATCCGACGGGGGAGAGTCGCGCGTACCCCTTAGCGAGACGGATCTAATCCGAGCCGCCAGATCATGATCCAATGATCCAGATTAAAACATACCGCTTCAGCCAGTCTTTTTGCTAAAGAGCCCTCGGGTTTTTCTGAAATCAACCCGCAGTCCACCTGTAGTTCAAAAATAATTACGGTTAGGTCCTGTTTTATGCTTTTAGGCCCCTGAGCTTTCGGGATTTAGTGCCCGCCGTCCAGCCTAGGGTTTTTAGCCAGCTAGCCCCGGTGTCTAGGGTTTATTTGCGTATAGGTCCCTCGGTTTTGCGCAGAACCCCTTAGAACCTCTAGTTTTCTTACAAATAGGTCCCTGGATCTTGTTTTAAGCGTAGTTTTCGCGTCTTAGCTTCGTTTTAGGTGTCATTTATGTCCACGCGATCGTTGTAACGCGTAGAATAGTTCTAGGCCAGTTTTGTGTGCTGTTCTATTGTATTGGTGTACTATTTTCTTATAGTTTGCTATTGTTTGTACATGTGTGTATGTGTGGACTATGCTTGATGATCGTGAGTAGACGCGGAGCCTTTGGACGAGTACCAGGAGCAGCCATCTTCCGAGCAGTTCGAGCAGCAGCCGGGAGAGTATGAGGAAGGCAAGTATAACATGAACCTCCTATCACTTTTTAATACAATTTCATACTGCATTTTAATACTGTGTGCCTATAAGGACTTTCCTAGCCACTTTATATCTTTTATATATATCCTTTGGGTTGCATTTTGGTTAGTTGTGCTAGGTTGCTGCGCTATAACACACTTGGTACTTTCTAATTAATTTGTTAATGATCTTATGCAACTTAATTCTGGAGCCGACCCTCTATGCTGTGTGCTTGAGTGGTTTGTGCGTCCTTAAAAATATGTTGTTGTAGAAACATGGTTTAGGGGGCCAGCACGGTACTTAGTGCTTGGTTGGCCACTCTCCATAAGGACCAGTTCATAGAGCGACAACCTAGGACAACCGCGCAACCACAAGACTGGAATGGGACGGTCTTGACTTACTAATTAGGTTGTGTTGGTTCGGGAGTAACTTACCTGCATGGGCAAGAGGGGTGGTAAGCTTCAATGGTCCCTGCTCCTCCGGCTTGGTCTGTGCTGTGTGTCTTGTACCCCCGAAGGTGGGCCCCATCGTCGCTGATCCAGAATCCTTAGCGGTTACACCTTACCAACGTGATCCTTTGTAACGGTCTCGTAGTGTGCTTGCTAGCCATCTCACCTAAGGAAGTGTGATGAACAACTAGCGTAGCTCACGACTTGTGGGTAAAGTTGTGCAACCTCTCGAGAGTGTAAAACTGATATATTAGCTCTGCTCACAGTCATGAGCGGCCCAGATCCTCCGTCTGATTAGTGGGGTTATCAACCTTTGATTAGGGAGATTCCCCGGGTGGTTTTGGTTTGGTTGGTTCTCAGTAGTTCTTAATTAATACTGACTAATTTCTTATGAAATTTGGGTTCATGGTAATTCATCCACTTGTAGTAATTAGCTTTAATAAAATTTTGCTAAGACTAAAAGCTAATGCAGTTGAGTCGGCCAGCCTAGAGCCTCATCGTTTGTGTTATACTTGTTGAGTACTAGTTTGTACTCACACTTGCCTCTCTACTCTTCTGTTCTATTTCGGATATCTTCGACTGCTGCTCATTGCCCGGCAATGTGGAGGACTACGTCAGCGGCTTCAACGACTTCTAGGCGTTTGTCTCCCAGTCGACGTCCCTGTGGCGCCCAGCTTTTCATGTATCTCTTTTACGCTTCCGCAACTCTTGAACCGATTCTTGATTCGGTTGTAATAAAATAATTCATTTACGATTTATATTAATGTTATTCGTGATATGTGTTGTGATATCTTGATGATTTTGTTGTATATATGCATGACTTGATCCTAGCGCATATATGATTGCTCGATTTATGTTCTTTATAAATCGGGTGTGACAAATGATGCCCCGTCTGTGTTGATCAATTTGATAAGGCCCCAGTGTGTGGTAGTGGTGGTCAAGTGTTTGAAAGTACTAGCCACATACTATAAATATGGTACGTGGTAAGCCTATTACCTGATTGGCCCGGCAAGTGGACTTACCCCACCACTCGAATTTTGGTTTTTGTCACACACACGCACCGCTGTGTGGGATTACGTTCTGCATAGCAGATAGGAGTACGGTCTTACAGTCGCGCTGTAGATGTACGTCCTGCACATCGGATGTGCGTATGGTCCTGCAGTCGCTTGTGGTGGCCCTGATCCACGAACCGGAATATGAGGGGAATGGTTGCCCGGAAAGGAAAGTTTCCGAGCGTGTGAGTTAGTATCCCTTGCAAGGTTATGAAATTCGATTCAGAATCGTCCGTTTCTCGCAGAGATTGAGACTACTTGATACTTCTGCCACATAGAGTAATAACACTAACAGTTAATGGAATAATTTTGATGTATGCTTAATATCTACCTTGCTTGACTAGTATAGATGCTTACCTAGAATGGTTAAAAGAAACTAGAATCTGAAAGCTAATATATGAAAGTAAGGACATACTCTTTGTTGCTTTTCAGCAAAAGAAAACTAGAGCCGTTCAACCTATCATGGTATAGTTATGGGCTAAGTATACCTAATGTCGGGTAAACCTTGCTGAGTATTAGTATACTTAGCCTTGCTAGTAATATGGTTTTCAGGTATGTCATTCGTGACTCAAGAGGATAGTCTGACTTGGCCTGGCATTTTTCCGCTTGGTTGGTCCGTGGAATGGGATCCGTCCCCGGCCGGCAATGACCCTTCGGAGTAACGCTATGCTTTGGGCTAAGTATGGTGCTTACCTCTACGACGTATGTAGTCGCGTTGTTGTTATTCCACTACTAACTCTGAATACTATCTGATAAACTTGAAGTTTCGAATAATACTTGTATAAATTTGTATTAGCTAGGATGAAACAAAACCTCTGTGCAATAATGCTTAATTATCCTGTGGTGTAAAAGTTGCAAGCTGTTGTAAGGCTGGACTCGTCTTCGTGCGAGGTAAACCTACATCGATCCTGTGTAATCGTGGTTGAATCAGGTGGTGACCCAACAGACCAATGAGTTGTTCCGTTTGAAGTGCACTGAGCTTCTATTGCCTGCCTAAATGAAGATTAGCGTGCTTGAGTCGGAATAATTCAAGCGGTTCTGCCACAGTTGGTATCAAAGCTGTAGGTTTACGTTTACAGCTAGTACCAGAGATGCAAGGGTACCCAGGATTGCAACAGCTCTTAAAAATGCTTTCAGACTAAAAATTTGTTTAACCACAGAGTTTATGAATTACGTTGGACTTGTTAAGGTTTGTGCTTAGATCGTAAAGCCCTAAGGGTTTATATGGGAGTTATCAGGTGGCCACTAATATATATAGTACTACTCTAACTTCCAATACTACATTTTTGTAAAAACTTACTTTCGAGCACAATCAACTTTATATTCTGTAACGACGCATTCGACGATGAGGTAAGAGGGTAAGGATCCTCAACCAACTGAGAGAGAGCTTGGCCTTCCTGTCAGTGATGCGAACCGAATGCTGTTTCTCAAGCAGTGGCTTACTTGAGATGCTGCCAATATACCAACGATAAGTTGACTATATTGGGAGTATATGGTTAGGCACAGGGTATGGTGATCGCTGTTCATACCCCCATTTTATACGGTACCTCGTGAATATGTTGCAGACGTAACGTATGTTAACATCATCCGTACAGCGGAAATTGTACGGATACTATTTCTGTAGTGAACAGTAATGTTTGGGGACGCTTTCATGACGTGCTGGCATGAAAGGTTCGTGATATACAACTGTGGTTTTCTGCAGGTACACTAACCATGATTAATAGGCTAAGACGGATCGGATTTGTTAGCTAGTTATTATAGAGAGAGACGTATGTATTATGCCACCAAAATTAACCACGTAAGTCCAAAGCTATTTGGCAGTTATTTTTGGTTGTGAGGTCGAATAGTACGTGTATGCATAATCCATGATCAAACAAAGTGAATGCATTAAATGTGTTGTTCTTTTGAGAACATCTAGAGTGTTGTTTATCCCCAGTACAGTCTCGATATGATCCTTGCGACAGTCTTAGTTGAGTGTCTCGGCATCTATTGTTTCATTCTCAAGATCTATAACATCCATCTGATTTCCAGCCTTTACTGTGACCAGAATCGGTTGTCTCGTTCCATTTACCTTGTGAATTCTCGGTAGGGTAGTTGCGTTCCACCCATCCCATGCATCTAACTCACATTTATTATCCCAGTCTATTCAACTATTTGTTGAAAACCTTCAATCTCACCATTTGAATTCTTGCTTTAGATGGCAGAATTTCCAAAGATCTTTTGGGACCACGAGGGACATGCTCACACCAATGCCTTGCATTGGGAGGGTTTTCCACATCTTTTGTGGGAGTCACTTCAGTTATTTTGCTACACTAAGCCACCGCAATATGATGGAGTTGAGTATAGTGAAGAGGGTGTTCCTCGGTGCAGAGTGAAGATGACTATCCCTCAACATCCTTCTCATTCTCTGTGGCAGCCCATCGAGATTAATGTGGTTGGTTTTCGCCTAGTTGACACTATAGAAGCAGCAGCCCATGAAGCTATCAACATTTTCTGTGACCAACATCCAGAAGAAGTTGCTGCGTATGTATTGGCCTATTTCCTACTGTGGATTCTCATGACCCCGAGTGGGTTTTCTGAGTATCACACTGTGGCCATTTGCTGGGAGATCTGGCCGAAGAGATGTTATGTACTATGATCAGCTTCATGAGTGCACAGCACCACTATCGGATACTTCAGCACCGTGGTATGAACCAATTGACCAGCATAGTTAAAAGTCATCACAGAAATATTGACCAACAGGTTACTCAAATTGAAGAGCTCCAAGCCACGATCACTGCTAAAAATGAGGTTATCGCATAGCGAGATGCAACCATCACCCACCGAGAGGATCAGATCCTCGAGAGTGATACAATGATTATCCAGCACAACACCATTATTGAGTTCCTCTAGAAGCAAGTTCATGACCTCACCCTTGAGCTTGACGATGCCATTGCCCATATCAATGTGCTCCATGAGCAGTCGTCACCTCCTGATGTACCTGAGGAGCCTGAAAGTGAAGATGAAGAAGAAGACCCGAAAGAGATTGAGGGAGTTTCTGATCTTGATTCCGAGCATGGAGATCCCGAACCTAATCCTCAGTCCAATCGTTCTTCTTCTGGCAGCCAGTCATCTGTGGGCAACCTCGATGATTTTTAGTCCTTTTTCAAATCATCAACCTTCTAGATGCCCTCAGTGTAGTATAGTATGACATAGGGAGTGAGCAGTCTAGTTTGCCCTAAGGGCCACTTGTTGTATTATAAGTGGCATGTGTAGGCATGGCTTGATTGTAAGACTACCGAGATGTAACATAATGACCACCAGTTATGATCTATAACCTGAGTTCCTGTCCGATTATCTTTTGAGCTATCAATCTGTTGCACTATCTCCATATGTTTTATTTTTGTGCGGTATATTTCTGAAAATGGAAGCAAGTATTGGTGATTTCTAATGGATATCTTCCATTCTTCAGATGGTTGGCACTACGCGTGGAACCCCTGAAGGTTTCAGGCCGGACCAGGCTAGCGGTTCCCAACAACCGCCCCCAGCACCACCAAATCTAGCAGAAGTGATGGCACGGCAGACTGAACTACTTAATCAGCTAGTGTAGGCACAGATGAACCAATACCATCACCAGCATCGAGGTCGGGATGAACCTCCATCTGCTGGTTATCAAGACTTCTTCAGCACGCAGCCCCCACTTTTCCACAAGACAGAAGAACCTCTCGACGCCGATGCATGGCTCCATACTATTGAGTCCAGGTTTGCGATACTATCCGCACCATGTTCAGAAGCAAATAAGGCACTTTTCGCAGCACAGCAGCTTCGCGGCACTGCCCGCATTTGGTGGGATCATTACTATGCCATGCAGCCAGAAGGACATGTAGTCGCATAGGAAGAGTTTCAGACCGCCTTTAGGGCGCATCATATTCCTGAAGGACTTATTGAGCGGAAGCTCAACGAATTCCTAGCTCTTACCCAGGGAAACCGCACCGTAATGCAGTACGCACAGGCTTTCAATCACCTATGTCAGTATGCGGGTTACCATGCGAACACCGATGCTAAGAAGCGAGATCGTTTCCGTCGTGGCTTGAACACCAATCTCAAAGAACGATTGAATCTTGTGAGGGTAGATACCTTCAATGAGCTGGTCAACATGGCGATTACTCAGGAAGATTGCATCTCAGCCCTGCGAAAAATACCCACTGGACCCTCGAGTGTTCAACCCCCGAGGTATTGATTAGTCCAGAATACAGCTACACGAGCTCCACCCCAGAACAATCAGTCAGGCAGATGGGTAGCTAGACCCCCTCAGCAGTCTAGATTCAACAGGCCACTAGTGCCTCAGCCTCAGCAGCAGCAGCAACAGCCTGGATCAAGACCAAACTTTCCGCAGTTCAACCAGGGAAACAACAACAATCGTTGTTTCAATTGTGGCAGTTCATCGCACTTCATCAGAGATTGCCCCCAACCTAGGAAATCATTCCAAGAAAAGATGTTCAACCCGAGCAGCAAGGACAAGGGCAAGAAGCAAGTTCTGCAAGTCTGCCAAGGGAGGGTGAATTTCACAACTCTCTCCGAACTTCCCGAGGGTGCACCAATAATGACAGATACTTTCACTATACACCATCAACCCGCAGTTATACTTTTTGATTCTGGTGCAACTCATAGTTTTATCAATTCAAAGTTTGGAACCAAAGTAGGCTTTGATTACTATCCTACTAAAGGAGCATATATGATAGCGACTCCTGGCGGTAAAATTGCCTCAAATCAAATCTGTAGAAATGTGCCAATTCAGTTGGGTAGCAATCTGGTAAACACAGATTTACTTGTGTTAGATCTAGAAGGAATGGATATCCTACTAGGCATGGATTGGATGACTAGGCACCGAGTGTCATTAGATATCTCTTCCCGAGCAGTTGAGATAGACTCATCCTACCAAGGCATTACTATTCTCTATCTCTCACAACGGAAGTGCATCAACTCTTGTGCCTATGCTGTAGAAGAGATCAAGCTAGAGGACATCCCTATTGTATGTGAGTATCTAGTTGTTTTTCCGGATGATTTACCTGGGATGCCTCTAGATAGGGACATTGAATTCATTATAGAGCTACAGCCCGGCACAACCCCCATCTCAAAGAGGCCATATCGTATGCCACCCAATGAGCTGGCAGAATTGAAAATTCAACTTCAGGACCTCCTTGATAAAGGTTTTATTCGTCCAAGTGCTTCACCATGGGGATGCCTAGCCGTATTTGTGAAGAAAAAGGACAACAGTCTAAGACTATGTGTAGACTATCGCCCTCTCAATGCGGAAACCATCAAAAACAAATATACTCTTCCCCGCATTGACATCCTGTTTGATCAATTAGCCAGAGCCAAGGTATTCTCTAAAATTGACCTTCGCTCTGGATATCATTCCAAAATTCTCTAAAATTAAGCCTAGTGACATTCCAAAAATGGCATTTTCCACCAGATATGGACTCTATGAATATCTGGTTATGTCTTTTGGTCTTACCAATGCACCAGCATATTTCATGTATCTTATGAACTCAGTCTTCATGCCAGAGCTCGATAAATTCGTTGTGGTATTTATCGATGATATTCTGATCTATTCCAAAAACCTAGAAGATCATGCAAGACATCTCCATGTTGTTCTTCAGAGATTGAGAGACCACCGTTTGTATGCCAAATTCTCCACCGTTAAATTCCTAGGTCACACCATCTCCAGTAATGGCATATCCGTCGATCCGAGTAAAGTTCAGGAAGTACTGGATTGGAAGCCTCCGAATTCAGTCCATCAAATCCGCAGTTTTCTTGGTCTAGCTGACTATTATTGTCGTTTCATCCCTGACTTCTCTAGAATAGCCAAGCCCATGACAGAATTACTAAAGAAGGGAGTTAAATTCTCCTAGAATGAGAAATACGAAGAAGCATTCCACACCCTAAGACCACATCTCACTACTGCTCCAGTTTTGGCTCAACCAGACAATGACCCTTCGGAGTAACGCTATGCTTTGGACTAAGTATGGTGCTTACCTCTACGACGTATGTAGTCGTGTTGTTGTTATTCCGCTGCTAACTCTGAATTCTGATAAACTTGAAGTTTCGAATAATATTTGTATAAATTTTTATTAGCTAGGATGAAACAAATCCTTTGTGTAATAATGCTTAATTATCCTGTGGTGTAAAAGTTGTGAGCTGTTGTAAGGCTGGACTCGTCTTCGTGCGAGGTAAACCTACATCGATCCTATGTAACCGTGGTTGAATGGGGCGGTGACCTGATAGACCAATGAGTTATTCCGTTTGAAGTGCACTGAGCTTCTATTGCCTGCCTAAACGAAGATTAGCACACTTGAGCCAGAATAATTCAAGCGGTTTTGCCACATTTCCTTCAAGGGTTAGTCCATAAAAGATATGCATCCATAGTTTATGAAAGTAATAACTCCAAAGTTCTTTAATCAAGGTTTGACACCATGCCAAATTTGATTAAAGAAGGCTATTTAACCTAAGCACTACGCTTAATTTAAAAAGCCTATGGATGTACTGACTGAATACATCTAACCAGAGCATACAAACATAAACCAAGGAAGCAAGATTTTGCATGATAAAGCTCCGTTCAAATGGAGATAATTATGAGTAAGAGATTGGTGAATCTTACCTTCGCATCGCTGAATGTACTTATCGCCAGCAGATAGGGTGTATGTCTTGAAATTACTGCAATGGTGGCATGCTCACATGTGGTGGTCTTTGATCCGTGTGAAACTCGCTGGCTCTCTTCTCATTATTTCCTTCTTCTTTTTTTCTCTATCTTTCTTTTTTTCTTTTTCTTTGTTTCTTCTTTTTCTTTTCCCTTTTTTATTCTTCTCCTTTTTTCATCTCTCTATTCTTTTCTCTCTCTTTTTTCATAAGCAAGCCAGAGTTGACACCTTTCAGCAATGATACTCCTTGGTACGAACAGAACTTGCAGTGAAAGACTCACCGATTTCCCCCACACTTGTATGGTTGTGTGTCAGGGCACCAAGAGTAAAGTGTGTGGTGTCGGTGTCTCCTTCAGAGTGTGTTCTCCATCACCAAAGAGGACCAAGCGTACAATTGATGCAGCTCCCATGTTTCTCGCGCGTCGTATGTCCCCTGCTCTTCTTAATCTTAACCTGAAATGGTCAAGACCAAGAATACCCGAAGGTGCATACTATCCTTAAAACATGTTCTTGCCTTTATTGTTTGGGAGAAAGTTTTTTTATAAATATATTTATTTGTCTTTTTAAGATAATCCGGGCTATCTCCTGTCAGTGCTTTGTTTATGGTCACAAGCTCGACCATGGGGTATTCCTCATGCAGCTATCAATGGTGATGTAGTTCCCGGCTTCACCACCATTTGTTGATTTATCGTCGTTCAAGCTGCAAGGTTAGTGCACAAATACAACTACGAGCCCTGCATAGATATTATGATAAGCAGAATCAAATACAACCATCCAAAAGGGCGTCTATGATGGGGAACTCTGAAATGATCGCACGACTCATAGTGCCTTGGCACAACGATAGATAGAACTCTGAGTTATCTAGGATGAGCATGAACCTTGTGATGAATCAGAATGGAACTTCATGCTCATGGAGTGAGTGGCTTGATCTCCGGATAGAGCAACTCAAGAATGTTCAATGCCCCATAGTGAAAGAGGATGTGTAATTCTATGGGCCAAAGGAACTATTTCGAGTTAGGGTCAAGAGGGAAATGAGTTTTTTTCAATTCATCCCCTCCTTAGGTGGAAAACCACGCCTTTCATCAAAGATGAATGCGGTGGTAAGGCAATTTATCCTAAGCTTCCAATAGAAGTCCAAATGAAATGGAGTGTGATTATAACATCTATTGGGCATCAATCAAAATCAAGGAAGCAAGATTTGAGTGTTGAATCACTTGATTTGATTAGTATCAATCGATAATTGAGGATAAGGGTGTGAGTTTGGTTCACTCGATTCAATTGGCAAGGCCCCTATGATCCCTTGACCAAAAAGATGAGCTCGACGGACTATGATATGGACGTCAATGTGAAGGCATATTCCTTGGTGTATATGAAACACCTCGGATGTTACCTCGACATGGGAACATGATGGGCTTTCTTTCAGTACCTCTTCTGGGAAATTGTGGTTGAAACAAACAAGTCATTAAGAATGAACCTCTTTTTTCCATCCACTCCTTCATTAACCTCTCTCGAGACATGGTCTTGAGGAAAGTTCAGAAGAAAACACCATAAGGGAATCTGGGTTAGGATTCGCACGAGGTTCTATTTCCCCAAGATCCTCGCTATTCAGGAGATGTACCTTCAGCAGAATTTTAGATAAATTTGAGATGAAAGCTCAAATTCTACTGATGATAATCCTGGGTTGCTCAATGCACTCTCCTCCTAACAGGGCATCATTATGCAGATCGATCATGGGAGTAGTTTCTCGGATATGATCCAAGATTTCCTTCCCTTTAGTCAGATCCTTGAGCAAAAACGAGCCTTCGGAGAGGGCGTCAAGCTATAAGCTAGCATCCTCAGAAAGTCAGAACCAAAAGTGTTGAAGCAACATGTGCGCGGGTTTGGATAGGACATGTTTTTCAAAGGGGTTTTCAAATTTTTAAACCAATATGCCTATTTTAACCGTCAATTCAAATTCTTAACTTTTTATACAATGCATGCCATGACCTATTGGATCCTTTTTCCCAAATCTTGGTATTTGGATTCAAGGCTCGGGGGCTGCAGGACATGTGTCATCATCGACTTGTTTTTCAAATCTATTGGAAGACAAGGACAGAAGATTCAAGACTAATTTGATCCTCAACCTCATTCTTTGATTCAACCTCAGTGTCAATATCCACCCAGCCTCCTTCATGGTAGCCGTAGTAGTCGTCATCGTCATCTTCGGCTATCATGAACTCTGGCTCTAGCTGCTCGGGCTCCTCCTGGTCGAGCACTTCCTAAGGATGATGAGGATATTTAGAAAATGCTATAGGTGACCTTAAAGCAAGAATGAGTTTGGTAAACACCAACATACTTGAGAGGCAAGCATGAAGCTAAGGATGAGATAATAGTGATATATTCAAGAAATAAGTAGTTTTCAAAAGCAAGCAAACAGAAGCTAGGTTACTAAGCAAGAATAAGCCTTAAAATTTGACCATTACTAAAGAGGCTAACGTCCTATAGTCAACACTGCTCTGATACCACTTCTGTCACACCCGGTTTTGAGAAGGGAACTAAATGCATCTCATATGTGTGCCAGGATCAAATTCCACACATATGATAGACGTCACAAGTGTATACCTGAAACAATGCATTAACGAAATAGAGTATTATAGTACTTTATTACATGACCGAAAGTCTTAATCTTAAGCAAATAAATAAATGTTAATAACTAGCAGCAGACTTCAACTTCACAGACAGATGATTGGGAGACATATGCCTAGTATTCTTCAAAATCTTCGAGGAACTCCGAACAATTATCTTGTTCTGAGCAGCATTGGTTTTAATGAAGCAAGCGTGAGATACTTATGGTTGGTACTCAGCAAGTGGAGTAAATTATATGACATGCAAGGCTGTAATCAAGGAAAAGCTAACATGGTTTGCCTGCGATAAGCATTTTTAGTTGATCAAGTTTTATTAAGCAAGCATTAAACTAAATGTAAGTATATATCAACCCTTAAATAAATAAAAGAAATAAGATAAAAACAATAAATGAAGAATATAAATTTAGATCATTTTTAATTTCAATTATCATGTGAGGGTTCAAGCCGCTCTTAACCGTGAGCACGGCTGATATATCAGTTTTCACTCTGCAGAGGTTGTACACTTTACCCACAACTCGTCTTTCCCTTGATGCTCGGGTTTGCAAGGCCCTTAAACACTTCCAAGTTGAGTGACAGGGATTCACTACGAGGCCTTTACAAAGATTCCCTAACTTGCAACGGTCTACTAAGATTTCAGGCCACAGTGGTCATAACCCTCCCTAATAAGGAAGATGCCTTACCCAGGATTATATCTACGCCTCAAGAGGACCGAGCTATACCCCATCAATGCACTCCCTTCTTTCCCTTTCAGTAAGACCATTACAAGCTAAAGTTTCTGCGGCAGAACCAACCGAAATTATACCGGCTCAAGCACACGAGTCCTCTCCAGAGGGCTCCAACGTACTTCAAATGGTATAATCCCTTGGTATGTCGGGTAGCGTCCTGATAAACCACCGATACAGGATCAAATAAGGTTACCTCACACGAAGGTGAGTCTAGAGATACAGTCACCATCATATTTTACATCATATTTTCCACAAGTAGTATAAAGTTCCACACTTAGCAAAGTTATTACAAAGTTTGCAGAAACAACAAAGGTTCCAACTAAGTGTCATTATTACGAACCAGTTTTCAAGTTCAAGCAGCGGAAATTCAAAGTACGATAACTATACACGTTGCCAGTAGGGATGTCATGCTAAGCCATGGCATGACATCACTCGTTATGATCAGGGTTGGCCAGGGACGGGTCCCACTCCACGGACCAACCATCAGGCAAAGTATAAGGCCAAGGCATGGGGTAAGTAGGGTCTTCAGAGATATTACCTGAAATAAAAACATATAGCAAGGCTGAGTATTCTAATACTCAGCAAGGCTTACCCGGAAATTTGGGTATACTTAGCCCATAACTAGACCATGAAGGCTCTAATGAGGAGGTAAGTTTTGTTTCAGTTGAAAAGCGATAAAGAGTAGATCCTTACTTTCATATTTTAGCTTTCAGATTCTAGTTCCTTTAGCCATTCTAGGTAAGCACCTGTAACTACTCAAGCAAGGTAGAATCTTTTAAACATACACCAATATTTCTCATCAACAACATTACTCTTGTACTCTATGTGGCAAAAGAGTTAAGCAGTCTCAATCTTCATGAGAAACGGACGATTCTGAATCGAATTTCAACCCTTGCAAGGTAAACCTAACTCACACGCTTGGAGCACCAACAGGTCGTTCTGAAGCAACCGTTTGCCTTTCATTCCGGGTCGTGGAACAAAGCCACCACAAGCGACTGTTGGACCATACGCACATCCAATGTGCAGGACATACGTCTGTAGCGTGACTACATGACCGTATTCCCGTCTGCGCTGCCAAACGTACTCCCACAGTCGGTGCGTGTAAACATAAAATAAAAGTCGAGTGGTGGGGGACGAGTCCACTTGCCGGGCCGATTGGTTACTAGGCTTACTGCTTACCATATTTCGTGGCATTTGGCTAGTACTTTCAAACGCTTAACTGCCACTACCACACACTACGACCATAACCAAATTCGTCAACACAGACGGGGTATCCTTAGATACTACACATAATCCCGTCCGTCATCCTTATAGTGATTGCAGAATTGTAATCAATCAATTCCTATATCGCGCGAGTGACAGGAAATCACTCGACTTCTACCGGTCCTATTAGCATAGCACTAGTCGGACTCAGGTTCTAATATTCAGTACAACGGTCCTAGAAAAAATGCAATTAGGGTTTCCAGACAATTCCTAAGAACTTAATGCACAAGTATATATAAATGTAGATTGCAGTGTAATAAAGTAGTGGGTTTATGTCCGGGGCTTGCCTTCACTGGCGGGGCGGGGGTCAGAAATGTTAATAATTTCTTCCGAACTCGGGTTCGGGGCTTCAGTTGAGTCTCCGACGATAATCCCGGCGTCTTTAGAGACTTCCTTTTCGGATTCTGGAAAGATCTGATAATCACCGTCGGCAAGAAACGTCGAGTCTACATGTGATGAAAAAGATGCAGTTAAGGAAATGCGTAGATTGTCATTCTATTCTACGACAAAGCTACAAACCAAAGAACCTAACACCATATATTAGCAAACAACACAGTTGCCCCTCACTGGGCAGTCATTTATCGAGTATTAAAATAATTTATTTAGCTACATTAAGCAATGGGTCATCTACCCCAAACATTTAGCTAACTACCTTAAGTAGCATGGTTGATTATTTTAGAAAATTACATTAATCACATTTAATAAGTTTTATTTATTTGACTAGCTAATTATCTTTAATAACCCTAAGTTATTAGTCAATATGGATCTACTAATTAATTACTATTTATTTTAGTTATTTACACCTGATCATGGTTTGAAAATTTGTAGTTATGCTACACTACTTAGAAACAACACCTTAGAATACTTTTATAATTTTCTATGAATAGAAACTAGCATAAATGACTTATCTTTGTAATTAACCCAAAATTTCATAACTTGAAGTATTACCTACTATTAATCCTAATATTTTTACTATGGATTACACATTTAAAAAGGAAGTTATGGTATAAATTTTAATTTCAAACATCAACAGGAACACCCTTAATTAGAATCTAAGTGTTTTATCCACATAAAAACAAAGGTACTTAAATTTCTAAGCAAATGAGCACTAAAGCACTCAAGATTTTTACACAGAGCTATGCATAGCACATACAATCTAAGTTCCAAAAATCAACTACAACACATGCACATAACATGAGATACAAATAAAACATTCATTTCCTAGTATTTAATTTACATCAGAAAATATACACATATAGCTTAGACTTACTATACAAAAGTAGTGGAATTTAACTTAAGGATTCCAACAAAACTAGTTTGGCATTTTTCTGAATTTTCTACAATTTTCTACAAATTTTTTAAGTTCACTGCTTTTGAATTGGGGGGGGTTCTGGAAATTTACAAGGACGCCCTTAAAACTTTTAAAATCTTTACAAGGATGCCCTTGGCTCGTCGGGGAAGAAGGCAGTGAGGTTGCCGGCCAAATTCCGGCGAGGGGACGGCGAGGGGTCGGAGGAGAAGTGGTCAGCGAGCACCAGGAGGTCAAGGCGCACCTGCTCGAGGTCTTGGGAAGGGAAGGGAATGACCGGAGGGGGCTTTCCCACGGTGGCCGAGGCGGCGGCGGAGGGGTGCTCGTCGGCGAGGAGGTTCCCGGCGAGGAAGAGGGCGAAGCTTGGGCTCAACAGCTGCAGGAGGATGTGGGGAAACTATTGGAGCAGTTGAATTGGGTGGAGGAGGGGCGGAGGTACAAGCTCGACGGTGACAGAAGCTTACCGGCGGAGGGGAGAATGGCGGCGAGGTAGCTCCGGTGGAGGTCCGGCCTCGGTAAGTGACTGGTAAGCGTCAGTGAGGTATGGGGAAGCTTTCTAGGGAGTTGTGGTGGTGCGGGGAGGACTGGAGCGAGCTGCCCACGGCGGACAGGAGGGGGCGGAGTTGGAGGGGATGGCGGCGGTGGTGCTCGGGGTTCCGGGCAATCACAGAGCAGAAACAGGAATGGAATGGGAAGGGAGAGAAGCAGTGCTGCTCTTGAACCAGAAGAGATGAGGCGGGGGGGGGCGCATGGGCAATGCCATGGCGACGGCGAGGTGGCGGTGGCAGAGCTGCGGGACGGCATGGCACGCGTGCGAGAGGGCCAGAAAGGAGAAGCTAGAGCGGCGCTCGGGTTGGGGGCGATGCATGGAGTAGCTAGGAGCTGGAGGTGGCGCCGGGGAGCGGCCGAGGCTGAGCACATGGCCGGGAAGCGGCGCTAACACCGGCGGCAGGGGTGCAGCGGGCGGAGCAGAGGAGTTGCCGGAGGAGGAAGAAGAGAGGAGGAGGTCCGAGGGACTTCGTTGGAAATTGCAAAAACCTCAGGGACTTCACTGTAAACAGAAATTTCCTGCTGATCCAGAGCTCTAATGAGGAAATGCTCAAAATGGAAGTTGTAGAACTTTTCAAATCCTATAACTTTGCTTTAGGGCTCAAGTTTAGAAACCTAAAGTACAAAGTTTTATTACACCATTTTGCACTCAAATTAACTTTACATAAGTTTTGTCCTAGTAATGTAAATCTTATAAACTTTTGGGGCTTATTTGCAAGCATTTAAGGCTGGTCATGATGACATTCACCTTTTTCAAATTGACCCTTAGTAATTTTTGGAAAGTTACTTTATACTTCAATTAATTTGCATAAAGGGACTTATACTTTCATGAATTTACACAATTACCCTTATTTTCACAACTTTGCTAGATTCCACACAATTTCACTCACACCAAACATTATTTTTATTGGTTTGCTCTATTTGACACCTAGGGTGTCACAACCTTCCCCCCAAAAAGGAATCTCATCCCGAGATTACAGGAATGAGGTGATAAGAGCATAGATACCTAAGAATTCCTGAGAAAGTCTGGGAAGTTCCTCTGAAGATAGTCTTCGGTTTCCCAGGTAGCTTCTTCTTCTGTATGATGATTCCACTGGATTTTAAACATTTTGGCTGTTGCTCTTCTAATACTTCTTTCCCTGGTATCTAAGATTCTGATTGGAAGTTCTCTATAGGAAAGATCAGGCCCAATGTCGATATTTTGTGTATCAACGATTTCGGTAGGAACATGAATACATTTCTTCAGCTGGGATACATGTAAGACATTATGAATGGCTGCTAGCTGAGGAGGAAGTTGAAGTCGATAGGCTACGGGTCCACAAATTTCAAGGATTTCAAAAGGGCCAACATAGCGAGGAGTGAGTTTGCCTTTGATACCAAATCGTTGAATGCCTCGAGTAGGAGATACTCGTAGGTATACAAAATTACCTACTTCAAACTGTATTGGTTTCCTCCTTTTATCTGCGTAGCTCTTTTGTCTTGATTGAGCTGCTTTAAGATTATTCCGAATGATCTTTACCTTTTCTTCTGCTTCATTAACAAGATCAGGTCCAAAAATTTCGCATTCACCCATCTGAGACCAATTCAAAGGAGTTCTGCATTGGTGACCATATAAAGCTTCAAAAGGAGCCATTTTAATGCTTGCCTGATAACTGTTATTATAGGAGAATTCTGCCAAGGCTAAGCATTTATCCCAATGCTTATCGTATTGGATTACACAAGCCTGAAGCATATCTTCTAGAATTTGGTTGATTCTTTCTGTTTGCCCATCTGTCTG
Source organism: Panicum hallii (assembly GCF_002211085.1). Taxonomy (NCBI): domain Eukaryota; kingdom Viridiplantae; phylum Streptophyta; class Magnoliopsida; order Poales; family Poaceae; genus Panicum; species Panicum hallii. The sequence goes on from NC_038049.1 coordinate 19,362,480, forward strand.
TGGATGATATGCGGAGCTTCGAATTAACTTGGTTCCAAGAGTTTGTTGAAACTGTTCCCAGAAACGGGCAACAAATTGTGCTCCACGATCAGAGATGATCGTCTTAGGTATCCCATGGAGACGAACGATCTGGTCTAGATATATTTCCGCATACTTCCTAGCAGTGTAAGTGGTATGTATTGGAAGAAAATGAGCGGTCTTGGTTAACCTATCCACAATCACCCAAATAGAATCATGCCTTTGAGAAGTATTGGGTAAACCTACGATAAAGTCCATACTGATATCTTCCCATTTCCAAGAAGGAACAGACAAAGGCTGTAGTGTACCAGAAGTCCTTAAATGACTGGCCTTAACTCTTTGGCAAACATCACACTCAGAAACGTATTTTGCTATTTCTCTTCTCATACGAGTCCGCCAAAAATTCCGTTTCAAATCTTGGTACATTTTTGTACTGCCAGGGTGCATAGCAAATTTAGATAGATGTGCTTCATCCATTATTTGCTTACGAAGCTGATGGTTCTTGGGTACAACTATACGTTCCTTAAACCATAGAATTCCTTCAGAATCTTCTTGGAAACATTTATACTTCTCTTCTCCTTGGGCTAATTTTTGTTTGATCATTTTAACTCCCTTATCGTGTTGTTGTGCCGTCACAATACTATCCTGAAGTATAGGCTTAACTGCTATATGGTTCAGACTACCTTGAGGAACGATTTCTAGATTAAGCTTCCTAATTTCCCAGCAAAGGGTGTCGTTGAAAACTTCTACCGATAAACAATGACAATGTGACTTGCGGCTAAGTGCATCCGCAACCACATTGGCTTTGCCTGGATGGTAGTGTACTTCAAGATCATAATCCTTTATGAGTTCCAACCAATGTCTCTGCCTTATGTTCAAGTCTGCTTGCGTAAAGATATACTTTAGACTCTTATGATCTATGTAAATATTGCACTTAGTACCCATAAGATGATGTCTCCAAAGTTTAAGTGCATGTATAACAGCTGCAAGCTCAAGATCATGAGTAGGATAATTCTGCTCATGTGTTCGAAGGGCTCTAGAGGCATATGCAATCACGCGATTATCCTGCATGAGTACACATCCAAGTCCGGTGCCTGATGCATCGCAATAAACATCAAAAGGTCTGGATGTGTCTGGCTGAGCCAAAACTGGAGCAGTGGTAAGATGTGCTCTTAAAGTGTGGAAAGCTTCGTCACAATTCTCATTCCAGGAGAATTTAACTCCTTTCTTCAACAATTCTGTCATGGGCTTGGCTATCCTGGAAAAATCTGGAATGAAACGACGGTAATAACCAGCAAGACCGAGAAAACTGCGGATCTGATGGACCGAAGTAGGGGGTTTCCAATCCATCACTTCTTGAACCTTATTCGGATCGACAGATATACCATCCTTAGAGATGGTATGACCCAAAAATTTGACGGTATCAAGCCAGAATTCGCATTTAGAGAATTTGGCATACAGACGGTGATCTCGTAGACGTTGAAGAACAGCATGTAGATGTTTAACATGATCTTCTAGAGTTTTGGAATAGATCAGAATATCGTCGATAAAAACCACAATGAATTTATCAAGTTCCGGCATGAAGACAGAGTTCATGAGATATATGAAATATGCCGGTGCATTGGTAAGACCAAAGGATATAACCAGATATTCATAGAGTCCATATCTGGTGGAGAAGGCGGTTTTCGGAATATCACTTGGTCTAATCTTTATTTGATGATACCCGGAGCGAAGATCAATCTTAGAAAATATCTTGGCTCCGGCTAACTGATCGAACAGGATATCAATGCGGGGAAGAGGATACTTATTCTTAATAGTAACCGCATTGAGGGGACGATAGTCAACACATAGCCTGAGACTATTATCCTTTTTCTTAACAAACAGGGCAGGGCATCCCCAAGGTGAAGCACTTGGGCGAATATAACCCTTATCCAGGAGTTCTTGAAGCTGAAGTTTTAATTCGGCCAGTTCATTGGGTGGCATACGATAAGGTATCTTAGAGATGGGGGCCGTGCCAGGTTGTAACTCTATGACAAACTCAACATCTCTATCCGGTGGCATTCCGGGTAACTCATCTGGAAAAACATCTAAGTATTCACATACAACAGGAATATCCTCTATCTTGATTCCTGCTGTAGTATACACACAAGAACTAATATGTTCCTGTGATGGAAGATGTAGGATGGTATGTCCATATTCTGGAGAATTTATTTCCACCTCTCGAGAAAAGATATCTAAAGATACTCGATGTCTGGTCATCCAATCCATGCCTAGGAGAATATCCATCCCTTCTAGATTTAATGCAATTAAGGCTGTTCTTATTAAAGTGCTACCCATCTGAATCGGTACATCCCTACAGATTTGATTTGATGCAATTCTACCTCCTGGGGTTGTTATCATATAGGTTCCATTTGTGGGGTAGAAATCCAAACCTATTTTGGTCCCAAACCTTGTACTGATAAAACTATGGGTTGCACCAGAATCAAAAAGTATAATAGCAGGGTGATGGTGTAGAGTGAATGTACCCGTCATCACTGGTGCACCTTCTGGAAGTTCCGATAGAGTGGTGAAATTCACCCTTCCTTGACGAACTTGCATAACTTGCTTCCTGCCTTTATTCTTAGGGTTGGAGTTGAAATTGGAGGTCTATCCAGGGAATGTCCTCTTGGGTTGGGGGCAGTCTTTAACAAAATGTGCCGGACTACCGCAATTGAAACATCGGTTGATGTTATTCCCTTGATTAAACTGTGGAGGATTCGGCCTTGGACCGACTGGTCGCTGCTGCTGCTGAGATTGAGGCACTAGTGGCCTGTTGAATCGGGGCTGCTGAGGAGGCCTAGCTACCCATCTGCCTGCGGGAGCATTTCTAGGTGGAGCTCGGGAAGCCGGGTTTTGAACTAACCGATACCTCGAAGGTTGTGCATTCGAGGGTCCAGTAGACACTTTCTGCCTCTTCTCAGCACGATGTGCTGAGATACAGTCCTCTTGGGTAATGGCCATGTTGACCAATTCGTTGAAATTATCGGCCCTGACCAGATTTAAGCGCTCTTTCAGCTTGGTGTTTAGTCCGCGACGGAATCGATCTCTTTTCTTGGTGTCCGTATCAGCATGATAGCCCGCATACTGGCACAAGTGATTGAAAGCTTGCGCGTATTGGAGTACAGTGCGGTTCCCTTGAGTTAGTGCCAAAAATTCATTGAGCTTCCGCTCAATGAGTCCTTCCGGAATATGGTGTGCTCTAAAGGCTGCCTTGAATTCTTCCCAATTGATGACATGTCCATCTGGTTGCATGGCATGGTAGTTGTCCCACCAAAGGCGAGCATTTCCACGGAGCTGTTGGGCTGCGAAGAGAGTTTTGTTTGCTTCGGAGCACGGGACCAGGAGTAATGCAAACTTGGACTCGATTGTACAGAGCCATGCATCTGCATCCAGGGGTTCTTCAGTCTTATGAAAGAGCGGAGGCTGCGTACTGAAGAAATCCTGATAACCAGCCAAGGAATACTCTTCACATGCATGTTGAGGAGAACGGAACTGATGTTGCTGAGCCTGCACTAACATGTTCAGGAGTTCGGTCTGACGGGCCATCACTGCCGCTAGATTTGGTGGCGGCGGAGGTGGTTGTTGTGAACCACTAGCTTGATCCGGTCTGAATCCCTCCGGGGTTCCGCGCGTAGCGCCAACCATCTGAAATATAGAAGTCATCCATAAGCATTTACCCATACTTGCTTCTAATTTCAGAAATCATATAGTACCAAAATAGCTTTATTTGAACAATGCAAGGTAATAAATCCAAGTCACAAGTGTTAACTTAACCATCCAACAGCAACTCAGATTTACATAGCCAACTGAAACTTGTCCCATATTACATCACATGGTTCCAAACCAAACCATACATAGGTTTGCCACATATTCTACAACAAGTGGCTCGCAAGTCATCTAACTACTCACTCCATTACCACACTATCTACATCTAGGATGCCGTCAACTCAAACGAAACTAAAAGTCATCAAAGTTGCCCACAGATGACTGACTACCGGAAGAGGAATGATGAGGACTAAGCACAGGATCTCCATGCTCAGAGTCAATCTCAGAAACTCCTTCGACCTCTTCAGGGTCTTCTTCTTCTTCTTCACTCTCAAACTCATCTACAACAGGCTGAACTGGTTGCTCATGAAGCATGTTGATATGGTCAATGGCTTGGCCAAGGTTAATGTTGAGCTCATGAACTTGCTCTTGAAGAAAGTCAATGACAGTGTCACGCTGGGTAATGAGAGTATCGCTCTCAACAATTTGCTCCTCTCGATGCTGAATGGTTTCTTCATGCTGAGTAATAACCTCTTCCCTAGCAGTGACAGTAGCTTGAAGTTCCTCAATCTGTGTATTCTACCGACCAACTTGATTACGGTACCTTTGGGCTATGTTGGTCAAGTGATAAATACCGTGCTGCTGAAGTGTCTGGTAATGATACTGTGCATTCATAAATCTGACTGAGGTACGTAAAGTCTCTCCGGCTAGAGTTCCCAGTAAGTGGTCACAGTATGTCAATCTGAAAGTCCATTCTGGGTCACGAGAATCCATTGCAGGAAATAAGCCGATAGGATATCCTGCAATTTCCTCAGGATGCTGATCGTAAAAGATGTGGATAGCTTCTATAGCTGCTGCTTCAAAAGTGTCGGCAAGGCGATGACCAATCATATTTACTTCAATCGGCTGCCACAGAGATAAGGTAGGATGTGGAGGAACAGTCATTTTCACCCTACAACGGGGAACACCTTCTTCTTCATACTCTACTCCATCATAAGGTGGAGGCTCGGTATAGCCAAACACCTGAAGAGATTCCCACAAAAGACGAGGAAAACCCTCCCAATGCAAAGCATTGGTATGAGCGTGTCCTGCGGAATCCCAAAAGAACCTTGGAAGCTCGGCCATTTGAAACAAGGATTCAAATGGTGAGATTACAAGTTTTCAACCATACACTTTGAGAAGACTGTGGATCCAAATGTGGGTTAGATTGATAGATTGATTGGACAACAGCTATCCTTATAGGGTAACAGAAACAAGATAACCTACCCTGATAACAGCCAAATCTGAAAATCGAAGGATTGTTCTAGATCTTGAGGATGAAATGAGAAGGTAGAAACATTAACCTCAAAACTATCCAATTACCCTTTTCACACTATACTGGTTACTAACATACCCTTAGATATCATTGAAGCAACAAGCCATGCCATTCATACAATCAATCAAGGAATATGCATGCACGTACTACACGTCCTCACAACTTAAATAATCGCCAAACGTGTTTGGACTTACGTGATTAGTTTCGGTGGCACAATATATCCGTCTCTCCCTATAATAGCTAGCCGTATATCCTTATTCGTCTTAACCTATTTAACCGAGGTTAGCATACCTACAGAAAATCCACAATATATATGAACCTTTCATGCTAGCACTCATGAAAGCGTCCTCAAACATTACTGTTCACTATAGAAACAGCATCTGTACAATTACCGCCGTACAGACGACGTTAACATACGTTGTCGGAACAACGTATTCACAAGATACCACAAAAATGCGGGGGTATTGCTGTTCATACCCTGCTACTGACCATATACTCCCAATATAGTCAACCGAAGTTGGTACATTGGCAGCATCTCAAGTAGGCCACTGCTTGAGAAACAGCATTCGGTTCGCATCACCGACAGGAAGGCTAACTCCCCAGTTAGCTGAGGATCCTTACCTTCTTACCTTATAGTCGAATACGTCGTTACAGAATGTAAAATTGATTGTGCATAAATTTAAGGTTTAACAGAAAAGTAATGCTGGTAGTTAGGATTATATATATATATATATACTATAGCCACCTATACTTCTCATATTAACATTACCCTAGGGCTTTACGTACTAAGCACAATCCTTAACGAAACCAACATAGTTTTGCCAAACATTTTGTGGGTCAAACTTTTATACTGAAGGCATTTTTAAGGTAAAATGTAACTCCAGAGTAACCTTATAGCTCTGATACCAGCTGTGGCAGAACCAACCGAAATTATACCGGCTCAAGCACGCGAGTCCTCTCCAAAGGGCTCCAATGTACTCCAAACGGTATAATCCCTTGGTATGTCGGGTAGAGTCCCGATAAACCACCGATACAGGATCAAATAAGGTTACCTCACATGAAGATGAGTCCAGAGATACAGTCACCATCATATCTTACATCACAGGGAAATTATTTTACAAAAATTTCCACAAGTAGTATAAAGTTCCACACTTAGCAAAGTTATTACAAAGTTTGCAGAAACAGCAAAGGTTCCAACTAAGAGTCATTATTACAAACCAGTTTTCAAGTTCAGGCAGCGGAAATTCAAAGTACGATAACTATACACATTGCCAGTAGGGATGTCATGCTAAGCCATGGCATGACATCACTCGTTATGATCAGGGTTGGCCGGGGACGGGTTCCACTCCACGGACCATCAGGCAAATCATAAGGCCAAGGCATGGGGTAAGTAGGGTCTTCAAAGATATTACCTGAAATAAAAACATATAGCAAGGCTGAGTATTCTAATACTCAGCAAGGCTTACCCGGAAATTTGGGTATACTTAGCCCATAACTAGACCATGAAGGCTTTAATGAGGGGGTAAGTTTTGTTTCAGCTGAAAAGCGATAAAGAGTAGATCCTTACTTTCATATTTTAGCTTTCAGATTCTAGTTCCTTTAGCCATTCTAGGTAAGCACCTGTAACTACTCAAGCAAGGTAGAGTCTTTTAAACATACACCAGTATTCGTCAACACAGATAGGGTATCCTTAGATACTACACATAATCCCGTCCGTCATTCTTATAGTGATTGCAGAATTGTAATCAATCAATTCCTATATCGCGCGAGTGACAGGAAATCACTCGACTTCTACCGGTCCTATTAGCATAGCACTAGTCGGACTCAGGTTCTAATATTCAGTACAACGGTCCTAGGAAAAATGCAATTAGGGTTTCCAGACAATTCCTAAGAACTTAATGCACAAGTATATATAAATGTAGATTGCAGTGTAATAAAGTAGTGGGTTTATGTCCGGGGCTTGCCTTCACTGGCGGGGCGGGGGTCAGAAATGTTAATAATTTCTTCCGAACTCGGGTTCGGGGCTTCAGTTGAGTCTCCGACGATAATCCCGGCGTCTTTAGAGACTTCCTTTTCGGATTCTGGAAAGATCTGATAATCACCGTCGGCAAGAAACGTCGAGTCTACATGTGATGAAAAAGATGCAGTTAAGGAAATGCGTAGATTGTCATTCTATTCTACGACAAAGCTACAAACCAAAGAACCTAACACCATATATTAGCAAACAACACAGTTGCCCCTCACTGGGCAGTCATTTATCGAGTATTAAAATAATTTATTTAGCTACATTAAGCAATGGGTCATCTACCCCAAACATTTAGCTAACTACCTTAAGTAGCATGGTTGATTATTTTAGAAAATTACATTAATCACATTTAATAAGTTTTATTTATTTGACTAGCTAATTATCTTTAATAACCCTAAGTTATTAGTCAATATGGATCTACTAATTAATTACTATTTATTTTAGTTATTTACACCTGATCATGGTTTGAAAATTTGTAGTTATGCTACACTACTTAGAAACAACACCTTAGAATACTTTTATAATTTTCTATGAATAGAAACTAGCATAAATGACTTATCTTTGTAATTAACCCAAAATTTCATAACTTGAAGTATGACCTACTATTAATCCTAATATTTTTACTATGGATTACACATTTAAAAAGGAAGTTATGGTATAAATTTCAATTTCAAACATCAACAGGAACACCCTTAATTAGAATCTAAGTGTTTTATCCACATAAAAACAAAGGTACTTAAATTTCTAAGCAAATGAGCACTAAAGCACTCAAGATTTTTACACAGAGCTATGCATAGCACATACAATCTAAGTTCCAAAAATCAACTACAACACATGCACATAACATGAGATACAAATAAAACATTCATTTCCTAGTATTTAATTTACATCAGAAAATATACACATATAGCTTAGACTTACTATACAAAAGTAGTGGAATTTAACTTAAGGATTCCAACAAAACTAGTTTGGCATTTTTCTGAATTTTCTACAATTTTCTACAAATTTTTTAAGTTCACTGCTTTTGAATTGGGGGGGGTTCTGGAAATTTACAAGGACGCCCTTAAAACTTTTAAAATCTTTACAAGGATGCCCTTGGCTCGTCGGGGAAGAAGGCAGTGAGGTTGCCGGCCAAATTCCGGCGAGGGGACGGCGAGGGGTCGGAGGAGAAGTGGTCAGCGAGCACCAGGAGGTCAAGGCGCACCTGCTCGAGGTCTTGGGAAGGGAAGGGAATGACCGGAGGGGGCTTTCCCACGGTGGCCGAGGCGGCGGCGGAGGGGTGCTCGTCGGCGAGGAGGTTCCCGGCGAGGAAGAGGGCGAAGCTTGGGCTCAACAGCTGCAGGAGGATGTGGGGAAACTATTGGAGCAGTTGAATTGGGTGGAGGAGGGGCGGAGGTACAAGCTCGACGGTGACAGAAGCTTACCGGCGGAGGGGAGAATGGCGGCGAGGTAGCTCCGGTGGAGGTCCGGCCTCGGTAAGTGACTGGTAAGTGTCAGTGAGGTACGGGGAAGCTTTCTAGGGAGTTGTGGTGGTGCGGGGAGGACTGGAGCGAGCTGCCCACGGCGGACAGGAGGGGGCGGAGTTGGAGGGGATGGCGGCGGTGGTGCTCGGGGTTCCGGGCAATCAGAGAGCAGAAACAGGAATGGAATGGGAAGGGAGAGAAGCAGTGCTGCTCTTGAACCAGAAGAGATGAGGCGAGGGGGCACGCATGGGCAATGCCACGGCGACGGCGAGGTGGCGGCGGCTGAGCTGCGGGACGGCGTGGCACGCGCGCGAGAGGGCCAGAAAGGAGAAGCTAGAGCGGCGCTCGGGTTGGGGGCGACGCGTGGAGTAGCTAGGAGCTGGAGGTGGCGCCGGGGAGCGGCCGAGGCTGAGCACATGGCCGGGAAGCGGCGCTGACACCGGCGGCAGGGGTGCAGCGGGCGGAGCAGAGGAGTTGCCAGAGGAGGAAGAAGAGAGGAGGAGGTCCGAGGGACTTCGTTGGAAAATTGCAAAAACCTCAGGGACTTCACTGTAAACCGAAATTTCCTGCTGATCCAGAGCTCTAATGAGGAAATGGTCAAAATGGAAGTTGTAGAACTTTTCAAATCCTATAACTTTGCTTTAGGGCTCAAGTTCAGAAACCTAAAGTACAAAGTTTTATTCCACCATTTTGCACTCAAATTAACTTTACATAAGTTTTGTCCTAGTAATGTAAATCTTATAAACTTTTGGGGCTTATTTGCAAGCATTTAAGGCTGGTCATGATGACATTCACCTTTTTCAAATTGACCCTTAGTAATTTTTGGAAAGTTACTTTATACTTCAATTAATTTGCATAAAGGGACTTATACTTTCATGAATTTACACAATTACCCTTATTTTCACAACTTTGCTAGATTCCACACAATTTCACTCACACCAAACATTATTTTTATTGGTTTGCTCTATTTGACACCTAGGGTGTAACAGTTTCTAATTAATTAGCCAAGACTAGAGCCATATAGTATTGTGGTTGCATTGTTTTCCTGGGTGGTTCTCCATATTCCAATTAATGCAATGATCTTAATTATCACCATAAAAGTATTCCAGAACAAGAGTAAACCAGTGTAGCATGATTTCAGGTTATCCAACCAAAGTCTAAGTAAAAGCAACTAGCGTAGCTACCACATAAATGTAATAACCCAGGTTTAATCAAGGAAGTTCAAAAGAAACTAGGCACATCCTTAGTTTAGGATCCATCATATTCTAGACGCATGCATGTTTATAAAGTAAATGTGTGTATTTATAAAGTTATTGGGACTGAAGTATGATCAAGGACCACTTGCCTTCGTCAAAGAACTGCTGCTGCTCGGGAATGTTTTCGAACTTCGCACCGTCTATTGTCAAAGAAGTGCATACAAACAAACAAAAAAATAAATAAGAAACACTACACCAAACAATATAAATAGAGCAAAATAACATTATAAAGCTACTGTATATGTCGCAAGGATCGCGTCGCAAGGATCGCGTGAGCATAAGAATCGATGTAAACGTAGTTAACACGGGGAAGTTATGGCTAAAACATGATTCTAGGGACTTATCTGCAGAAGTTTTGAAACTAGAAGGGCTTTGAACAAAGAAACCGAGGGCTAGAACATAATTAAACCTTAGATCTAGGGTCTAGATTTCAAAATAGAAGGGCTAAGGATGGCAGGTTCTATTTTTGGAAAAGACACGGGCCTAAACACAAGAATAAGGATCTATTCGCAAATACTTTTGAACTGACGTGGACTGCGGGTTGATTTCTATGAAACTCAGGGGCTAAAGTGCAGAATTGCCTCGGGTTGATCGGTATCTGGTTCACTTGACTCGGGTTAGATCTAAACTAACCTATTGGATTAGGATCTAACGGCTGTGGGGCGCTAACTCCACGGGGCAGCGGCGCTGAGCGCCGGTGGTGGGGGAGGAGCGGCGGCGAGCGGCGGTGACTCACAGGACAAACGCGTAAATGCGTTTCCAGCCTCGATTTTGAATGTGGGATGCATGGGAAGATCGCGGGCGCTACACGGAATTCATCTAAGGGTTCGGGTTGGTGAGTCGGGGGCTGTAGAAGGGCGCACGGTGGCAGCGCCAGGCCGCGGGGCTCCGGCGTGGAATCGGGTGCGCGGGAAGGCAGGCGGCAGGGGGAAAAGTGGCTGGCGAGAATCCTCACCGCAATGCGGAGCTTCTGGAGCACTTCCTCGACGGCAGGAAGCGGTGGCGCGTCGGGCGGCAAAAGCACAGCGGCAATGGCGGCGGCGGCTAGGGCTTCATGAGCAAGAGGCGATGGCTGCGGGTTTGACGGCTGTAGGGCACGGGGGCGGCGCTTTAAATAGGGCGGCTGCGGCCTTGGCATGCGGGCCTGGGGCTCCGCGCGGCGGGTGTCCGTGCTGGTCTCGGGTGTGAGTCCGAGCCGGACTCGTGCCGGAGGTCGGGGACGACCCTGACGAGCGGGCCCCACCCGTCAGCGAGAGAAGGGGGGAGAGGAGAGGAAGGCAGGCCGCGTGGGGGACTGGGCCGGGGAGGGAGAGCAGGTTGGGCCACACGGAGAGAGGAAAAAGAAAAGCTAGGCCGCCGGGCTGGACCGTGCGGGTGGGAGAGGGGAAAGAGAAAGGCCATGTTGGGCCGGGCTGCAAGGAGAAAAAGAGAGGGGAAAAGAAAAGAGCGAGTGGGCCGGGCCCAATTAGAAAAAGAGGGAGAAAAAGAATTGCATTCGAATGCAGTTTAATTTGAATTTGAAACTTAAATTCAAATGGAAGACAAACAATAAAACAATGCAATGGGGCATGAAATGCACAAAAACCTATATTTCCTCATATTTTTTTATGGTTTAGTAAATTACTATTAATTCACGGTAAATTCTCTAAATTGAAATGATATGGAATAGAAACCTTATGGATCCTAAAAGAATTCTAGCAAAATTTATTTAGGTTTCTAATTTAAAAATTAGGGTGTTACAATCCTACCCCCCTTAAAAGGAATCTCGTCCTCGAGATTCGGCTGGGCTAGCAAAGAGCTGGGGAAATTCTGCCTGTAACTCGTCCTCCCATTCCTAAGTAGCCTCATCCTCTGCATGATGACTTCACTGAACCTTATAGATCCATATCCTCTTACTCCGGGTGATTCTCTCTGATGTGTCCAGGATTTTGACCGGGTGCTCCGTGTAAGTCAAATCATCCTGTACATTCAACTCCTCCAGTAGCAATTGTTCCTCTGGTACCCTCAAACACTTCTTCAACTATGATATGTGGAACACGTTGTGCACATCTGACAGTCGCGTAGGTAGCTCTAATTGGTAAGCTACCTCGCCTTTCCGTTCGAAGATCCTGAACGGCCCGATGTAACGAGGTGACAACTTTCCTTTGACCTTGAATCTGTGCAAACCTCTGATAGGCGACACTTTTAGATACACAAAGTCTCCTTCAAAAGTCAACCCTCGTCGTCGAGTATTTGCATAAATTTTCTGCCTCGACTGAGCTGTCGGTGTTTAACCAGCTGCCCACCGAGGGGTATACCCAAGGTGGTAGATTTTGGGTGAGGAAACACCGAGATTAGGAGCTCGAAGGTACAAGGAACATAAAGCTTAGACAGGTTCGAGCCGCTAGGTGCATAATACCCTACGTCCTGTAGTGGTTTGTATTGCCTTAGGTGTAGAATGACCTAGAGATCGTGTTTTGAGAGGGGTCCCTGTCCTCCCTTATATATCCGAGAGGGCAGGGTTACAAAGATTCTAACCAACACCAGCTAAGGAATCGTACTAGAACATGTCTCGAGTAGATTCCCTCTGTATTGGTTAGCTCTATCTCCTACTTAAACGGGATAAATAAGAGATAAACGAGATAAATAAGAGATAAGACGAACTTAATCTCTTAAACCTCTTTAAACTACGTTATGTACACAGCCCCGTGGCCCCGGGTCTGACAAGCCCCCGAGCTCTTCGTAGCTGAGTACTGCAGGCTTATCGAGTACTTTCGAAGTAGTCTTCGGCTTCTTCTGAAGCTCTGTCTTGAAGTCCTTCTTTGAGTACTTACTTGGCTGCGTTGAAGCTATGAGGTGCTCATGCCCCAAATTTTATTTTTGATATGGCGTGCGATTGAAAAATCGCACTCCATATGGAGTAGCCCCCGAGCCTTAGGTTGAATCGAAGAATCAGGCTGAGGGTCACATTAGTCTGTAATCCTCCTTACTTTTCAAATTTGAAAAATAAGTAGTCGATGCCACGTATCCCGCAGCCCCCAAGCCTTGAATCCAAATCTCTCAAATTTGGAAAAAAGGATCCAAGAATCGTGGCATTGGTGTTACTCTGAAATCCCGAGAAAAACTCTTCATCTTCTGCATAGTGAAATTAAGCCTCCCGCTGGTTTATTTAACCGCGCGGTGACTTAAGCTTTCTTCTGCACTCTCAGTCTTCATATGAGTCATCTTCGAGTAGTTTTACGGCGTCCAGCCCCCGAGCTTACGAGCCAGGAGAGCCAAAGGAGCCATGTCGAGTAGTGCGCATCACCCAGCCCCCAAGCCTGGGAACTAGCAGAACTATGATGGCACGCCATGCTGCCTGGAGGGTTGTTGCCGAAGCTTGATCTGAAAAAAGACAATGCGTACATTATGTAGCATAATGCGAAGATACCGAGTAGTACTCAGTAATAATATGAAGGAACCAAAATTTATTCGGTGTAAAAATTTCGCGTCTTGCTCTTGCTAGGCCATGTAATTTCCCCGGGCAGTTAGCCTGTTACGTTTAAGCACCTCATCCCTGATGGCCGTAGACCATAGCGTAGGGAGCTTAGCCGCATGCACGCGTAGGAGCATAGGCTTACAGAAGAGTCGAGGTTTCACGGATTAAGGCGTGTGCTACCCGAGTACTTTAGGTTGAGGGCAATCCTTGATAAAATGGGATGAGCTTCCGCAGTTGAAACAACGATAGTTGCTATTTCCTTGGTTGGCTGGCGGAAAGCTCGGCCGCGGACCTTGTTGTGGTTGCTGTTGAATTTATGGCGTCGATGGTCGGTTGAATCGTGTCTGTTGGGGTGGTCTGGCTACCCATCTGCCAGGCAAATTGCCTCGAGGCGGGACTCGAGGGGCATTGCTTGGGACCAACCGATACCTTGACGGTTGCGTAGTTGCAGGCCCTGTAGGTGCCTTCCATTTCTTTTCTGCTCTGTGGGCTGAGATACAATCTTCTTGAGTAATGGCCATGTTGACCAACTCATTAAAATTGTCAGCCCTGTAGGTGCCTTCCATTTCTTTAAGTTTGGTATTCAGGCCTCGGCGAAAACGATCTCTTTTACGGGCATCACTGTCTGCATGGTATCCCGCATATTGGCACAAGTGATTGAAAGCTTGTGCGTATTGCATGATGGTGTGGGTTCCTTGAGTCAGGTTTAGAAATTCATTGAGCTTGCGCTCAATGAGTCCCTCGGGTATATGGTGCGCTCGAAAGGCAGTCTGGAACTCATCCCAGGTAACAACATGATCGGCAGGCTGCATGGCGTAAAAATGATCCCACCATAGGCGAGTTGTGCCGCGGAGTTGCTGGGCTGCAAAAAGCGCCCTGTTTTCATCTGAACATGAAGCAGATAACAAGGCAAACTTGGACTCGATGGTTCGAAGCCAAGCGTCTGCTTCCAGAGGCTCGTCTGCCTTATGGAATAAGGGAGGCTGGGTACTGAGGAAGTCTTGGTAACTGGCCGGCAGGGGTTCATCTCGGCCTCGGGGTTGCTGATGGAAGTGGCCCATCTAAGCCTGTACAAGTTGATTGAGGAGTTCTGTTTGTCGGGCCATGACCTCGGCCAGATTTGGAGGTGGGGGTGGCGGTTGCTGAGAACCACTGGCCTGATCTGCCCGGAATCCTTCCGAGGTTCCGCGAGTAGCTCCAACCATCTGAAATAAAGGAGATATCCATTATCAACCATATTCTTACTCCAATTTCAGATGATATACAATTATCAAATGGAAATGTAATTCATACGCTCCATTCAATCCACTCAGAACAGATGCAAGGACATTGAGCAGGATAACAAAATACAAGATTTAGATTGCTATGTAAACACTGGTGAGCCTTACATTTTACACCAACGCACTTAAACCATACCAACCTTTACCTAAGGACCCATGCCACATATACAACAAGTGGCTCTACATCTAGATAGACTACACACCGCTTATGTTACATTTTTCTACATTAGTTACAACTAGGCTATCACTCATTCAACCCCAACTAAAAGTCATCAAAGTTGCCCACTGATGAATGACTACCCGAAGAGGAATGATGGGGACTGATGACATGATCTCCGTGCTCAAAATCAATTTCGGAAACTCCCTCAATTTCTTCGGGATCTTCTTCTTCTTCAGGTGCCGGTACTGCAGGAGGTACAGGCTGTTGTTGAAGCTCAATCAGGTGCGCATTGGCATCATCAACTTCGAGGATGAGATCATGAATCTGCTCTTGAAGAAATTCAATGATTGTGTTACGTTGGGTGATTGTCGCATCACTCTCATTGATTTGATCTTCTCAATGATGAATAGTCTTATTTTGGGTAGCAATGATTCCATCTTTCTCAATCACCAAAGCTCGAAGTTGATTCACTTGGGTGATATGTCTATCAGCTTCCCTATAGAGACTTCGCATAGCATTGACCAATTGGCCCATCTCACGACACAGTAACAACTGATAATGATACTGCACATTCAGAAACCGCATCATACCTCGAAGTGCTTCTTCCGGTGGACCTTCCAGTCTATGACTCTCAGGGACTATCCTTAGATTCCATTCTGGCTCATTAGGATCTGTCGTAGCAAATAAACCAATAGGTTGTCCTGCGACTTCCCCGGGATGCTGATTACAGAAAACATAGATAGCTTCCAGTGCTGCTCCTTCAATGGTGTCAACTATTCGATAACCCATCACTTCAATTTCAATGGGTTGCCATTGGGAACGAAGAGGGTGTTGAGGGACAGTCATTCTTACTCGAGCTCGATAAATGCCCTCCTCCTGATATTCTACTGCATCATATTGTGGAGAATCTGTATAGCCGAACGACCTTAAGGATTCCCAAAGTAAATGAGGAAAACCCTCCCAATGCAGGGCATTTGTGTGGAGATGCCCTGCTGGATCCCAAAAGATGTTAGGAGGGGCTGCCATCTGCAACAGAAATGCAAATGGTGAGACTTTTTACCTTGCTGAGAAAGTACAAGATAAATGGAATGAGATAATCAATTCTGATAACAGCAAGGACTGAAAATCAGATGGAAGCCTAAGGTACTTTAAGATACCCAACTTAAAACTACCATCAGAACCCTATCAACCCATTCTAGAGACAAACAACATACCATTCATCCTTAGCAGTATTGAACATATATTACATCCTTTTGTTTGACAACGAACTATGCATGCACGTACTACTCGTCCTCACAACCAAAACAATTGCCGAATATTCTCGGACTTACGTGGTTAATTCCGGTGGCATACCCATACGTCTCTCACTATACAACTAATCGGTAAATCCTACTCGTCCTAACCCCTTAATCGTGGTTAGTGTACCTGCAGAAGAACACATATATATATATATATATATATATATATATATATATATATATATATCATGAACCTTTCATGGCAGTACGACATGAAAGCGTCCCCAAACAGTACTGTTCACTATAGAAACAGCATCTGTACAATTACCGCCGTACAGACAACGTTAACATACATTATCGAAACAACGTATTCACGGGGGTACCGCAAAATGCGGGGGTATGAACAGCAATCGCCGTACCCTGCGCCGAACCATATACTCCCAATATGATCAACCTAAGTTGATATATTGGCAGCATCTCAAGTAGGCCACTGCTTGAGAAACAGCATTCGGTTCGCATCACCGACGGGAAGGCTAACTCCCCAGTTAGCTGAGGATCCTTACCTTCTTACCTCATGATCGTAGGTGTCATTATAAAAAGTAAGGTTGAGTTGTACATGAATTTAAATTTTGACCAAAAAGTAGTGCTGCAAGTCAGAACTATCTATACATATATAGATACTAATAGCCACCTGATATTTCCCATATAAGTCCCTAGGGCTTTATGTTCTAGGCATCAACCTTAACGGATCCAACATACTTTGTAAACTCATTTGTTGGCCAATTTTATCCTGAGAACACTTTATAAGAACTTTTCTAGATGTAAGAGTAAACCTACAGCTCTGATACCAGCTGTGGCAGAACCGCCTGAATTATTCCGGCTCAAGTGCGCTAATGATCGCTATACAGCTGACATTAACGCAACGCACTTCAAACGGAACAATCCATTGGTCTGTCGGATCTCCGCCCGATTCAACCACGGTTCAATAGGATCGAAGTAGGTTTACCTCGCGCAAAGGCGAGTTTACAATCTCAGTACAGCTCATTAACTTCGAATTTACAGATATACAAATAATATTACAAACCTTGTTCAAACTGACAGTAAAACTTATACAAACAGTGTTCAAACGACAAGCTTAACAGCTTGTCCGGGTTCACAGCGGAAGTAAACAAATAAAAATGTGACTACACACGTCACGAAAGTTGACACCGTACTCAGCCCAAAGCTCGGTGTCACTCAGGAGGGTCACTGCCAGCCGGGGACGGATCCCACTCCACGGACTAGCCAAAAGGAACAGACGTTGGCCATGCAGGGTTGTCCATGGGATTCTCGAAAGTTAAACCTGAAACAGATACTAGCAAGGCTGAGCATTCTAATACTCAGCAAGACTTACCCGAGTTTGGGTATACTTTAGCCCGTAACTAGACTCATGAAGGCATTATAAAGGTTCTGGGTTTATTTTCAGCTGAAAACCAACAAAGAGTATGATCTATTTTTCAAATTTTAGCTTTCAGATTATAGTTGACTATCCATTCTAGGTAAGCACCTATACTAAACAAGCAAGGTAGGGATTATCATCCATCAAGATTGTTCCATTAATAGTTACACTTCTTACTCTATGTGGCAAAAGGGATAAGCAGTCTCAATCTTCGTGAGAAGCGGACAATTCTGAATCGAATTTAACCTTGCAAGGTAAACCTAACACACACGCTTGGAACTTCCAAAGATCGTTCCGAAGCAACCGTTTGCCTTTCATTCCGGGTCGTGGAGCAGGTCCACCACAAGCGACTGTAGGACCGTACGCACACCAATTGTGCAGGACATACGTCTGTAGCGCGACTACATGATCCCGTATTCCTGTCTGCCTTGCAGAACGTACTCCCGCACGTCGGTGCGTGAGAAAAACCAAATTACGAGTGGTGGGAGGTATGTCCACTTGCCGGGCCGATTGATTACTAGGCTTACCGCTTACCATATTTCGCGGTATGTGGTTAGTACTTTCAAACGCTTAGCCACCACTACCACACACTTCGACCTTAACCACTTTTAACAAACAGACAGGGTAAACCTTCAGGTCATAATACAGTACATGACCCTGTCCATCATCCTTATAGTGGTTGCAGAATTGTAAACAAGCAACTCCTATAGCGCGCGAGTGACAGGAAATCACCCGACCTTTACCGGTCCTATTTAGCAAAGCATCTAAGCGATAAGGACTCGGGTACAATATATTGGATTCCTAAGATTTTATGCAACTAGGGTTTCATTTCAACTCTTAGACGTAATGCAAGATATATAATATAATAATGGAATTGTAATAAATTGAATTACTGGGGTATGCATCGGGGCTTGCCTTCTTGAGTGGGGTTGGGGGCAGGAGTGTCAGAGGCTTCCGAACTTTGGTTCAGGGCTTCAGTTAGTTCCTCGACGACTTGTGTTGGGTCTTCAGAAAACCATTGGTCTTGCCCTAAGACCAACTTGTAATCTCCGTCGTCGAGCGTCGTTGATTCTATATGATATGCAACAATTTAAGTAAGACGAGATTTGAATTTAAGATCTTATGTCACAACAAAGTTGCAATTCAACCAAGTCAACACACATGAATTCATGAAACAAAGGGGTTTAGACTTGAATTACTATTTATATCTGAGTCATGATCATAGTACTGGATTTATTGCAAGCAGGAACCAGAACATTTGCATTTGAATTCAAATTCCAAGTTTAAATTCAAAACTTAGGTAAATAGGATCATAAAGTTTTGAAAGTTTAATTACATACTAATTATCAACACCTTAGGTTATGATAAAAAGATTTAGTTAAATAAGCCTAGGGAACATGCTTAACTAATTTTAAATTATTTCAATTTGAATTGCCCAAACTCAAAAGAACTTAAATTACAAAACAAAGTTAATTTTAAAACTTCAACACAAGTTCACACATGGCCCATAGCAATTACATACCAAAAATTATAAGAAACAAATTTAATATGCAAAAGTTATGTATAAACTACCTCTTAACCTTAGATTTAAAATAGATGCAAAACTACTTAGTTTCAAACTAGAATTCATTAATAAAAGTTATAGGGTTTGAAATCTAGTTTCCAACAAAACTTGTTTTGCAATTTTTGGATTTTTCTACAATTTTTAATGAGTTTAAACATGTTTCAGCCATTTGAAAGAAACCTAACTATAGCTATTTGCAGAAAACCCCCTAGGACTTCTCTCTCTTTTACTCTTCCACCCCTCCCTCTCTTACACACTGGCCACACCTCCTCTGCTTCTTCTCCCCTGTTCCATGGCCATGGGCAGAACACCGAGGCAGGCGCGGCGGCCTGCTCCCGCCGGTGACCCTGCCTGAGACGGAGCCCGACCACACGGCAACCCCGCGCACAGACCCACGCAGGGGCATCCCTACCCCCCACCCCATATTCTCTCGCCGACCAGGAACGCTGCGGCCGGCGACGAGTCAAGGCTCGGCCATGGTGGCCGGCGATGCCAGGGCCATAGGCCCCCCAAAAAGACGGCTAGGGAGCACCACCATCGCTCCCTGAGCATGCCCCAAACCCAGCCAAGCCTCGGGACAGCCGGAGCTCGCGGCTCGACGGTGGCGCCCCATGGCCACAGCTCGGCCATGGCGGCAGCACGCGTTCCGGCCGCCCAAGGCATGGAGCAAACTCCAAACCCGCTAAGCTACCCAGAACGGACCCCAAAGGGCCGGGAGAAAGCTGCCCACCAGAGCAGGTCGACGGCGGCGCTCGGGACCAAAGCAAAAGGCCAAAATCTTGCGAGGATAGATGCTGGGTCTGCTTGAGAAGTGGAGGAACGGTTGGCGGATAGCTTCACACATCTCTGGGCAAAAGGAATTGAAGAGGGAAGGAAGGACGGTGACGGAAGCTCATCGGAATGGCGTGGCAACCGCTCGGGAGCGTCTGCCCGACGTGGAAGAGCGAGGGTCAGCCAGCGAGGGTAACGCGGGCGGTGGGAGGAGGGATAGGGCGACGCGTGGAGAGGGAGAGCATGAGGTGGACGGCGGCGACCTGCACGGCGGCGGCCGGGGGGGGGGGGGCTACATCGGCGGCAGTAGGAAGCAAAGCAGGGGAGCAGAGGGCAGAAGGGGCTCAGAGGAAGGAGATGAGAGGGGAAAAAGTGCAAGGACTCATGTGTAAAATTGAAAAGATCCAGGGACTTCTCTGTAAAGTAAAATTCCCCGTTGATCTAAAGCTCAAATGAAAAAGTGCCCAATATAAAAGTTGTAGAGTTTTTCAAGCTCTACAAGGGCTCAAGTTCAAAAACTCCAAGTTTGTAGCTTTACAAGATAGGTTTTGGATAAAGGTGAAATTTGAATTACCTTGGTCCTTACCAAAGTGAATTTGATCAAATTTTAAACACATTCGCAAAAGTTCATGGAAGGTCATGATGACTTGTGCTCTTACATATTTGCCCTCAAGGAAACATAAGAGTTACTTTTACACATCAATTATTTTACATAAAAGCCTTATGATTTTTATTTTAATCACACATAGGTCCCTATCTTCACACAAAAACCCATTTTTCTTAAGATTTAACCTATCTTTTACACTTTCCTTCCTATAATGATATAAATTTAGCACTTAGTATTATTTTTCTCCTAGGTTTTAGTGCTACCTTCCATTCCACCCAATTAACACTTAAGGGCCTATATTTTATAGAAATTTATAGATATACCCTTAGCCTTTTGTACTACCCACATATAACATATCAAGCATACATGTAACATACTCCTTTTTCTAATTACCTGAATGTCACATATGGGCTATGCAAAAAGAAGAAAGCAAAAATAAGTACATGCTCAAAAGCATGAGAAAAAGGAAAAAAAGAAAAGAAAAAAGAAAGAAAGAAAAGATAGCCCATATCCAAAAAAAGAGAAATAAAGCATAGAGGGAGTCATACAAAGGGAGTCCAAGTTTTACAAAAATTCCACACACTTGCACATCTTGATCAGATTGTATGACTTGCTTCAACTCGGATCAGGTTTTTGACTCAACAACATATGCAATCCAAGTATGCTTCCTTTTTATTCCCTACCCTGAGCTCCACAAAGGCCTTATTAGAAGTAGGGAGAAAAGAGGCAAACTGATGCCAAACCATACACGCTGAGCGGTATGAGAGAATCATTCGAGGAGCAAGTGTGAGTTTGTTTTGAAACTCTTTCAAAAACCCAAGTTATATGAGGAGAAGTAACAAAGACTTGACTCTAATCCATTCCATTCCTCAACTACCAAAGATGACATGGTATATAGACACTTCAAAAGTTCATAAGAAAAGGTGTGGCTTGGAATAATTTATATGTAGGTGTCATACGAGTTGAGGAGATGTTCCACCTTAGTCCTTAACCTTTACTCGAGGACGATTAAAGGGCTAAGTGTAGGGGTGTTGTTGACGGTCCATAATTGCTAAATCATACCGTCAACCTTGGCATTATTCAATGCTAAATAACCACCAAACCTAGAGATAGGGATTTAACTCTAACTATTTCCACAAGCTTTGGTGAGTCATGTTATGCAGGTGCCCATGAATAGACACCAAGGAAAAACACCACAAAATGCAGAGGAATGCATAGAAGATCACATCCTGCGAAAGCACAAGATTGAGGGCCCACATGCCAGTCAAAATCTGGTCAATCGACCCCGAGACCCTAGGGAATATTCTTAGGATAAACTCACGAGATACCGAGCGAAAGGGCACCGAGGGAGGCCTTACCTAGGGTTCAGCTAGTGTCATGTCTCAATTTCTAGTAGAAACTCTCTTGGGTGACATGCCTCTAGCCCCGACCGACAGACTCTTCATAGGTCCCTCTGGACTTATCTTTGAATGTCGTGGGATCGCAACAGCCATGCCGTTCCTCATAGACAAAGTTGATGTGAGCTTAGATGTCCACATATATCCAATCATCGATTTGGATCTTCTGCTAGGCTTCCCGTTAGTACACCATCTTGGTACATCTCAAGGGGGCCTAGATGCAAAGCTTAGGGAATTTGCTCCCATCACCACTGATTCTTGCTTGGAAAATCCTATGGTGAAGCCTCATCCTAAGCAAAACCTGCTCGAGACGGTGATGCATGTATCTCCGTTCACATCATCCGAGCTAGCTTTCTTTGAGGGTGTGGAACCTTCTACCCCCAAAGAAGACCACTCGGAAAGCTTTTATGAAAATGAACGACCATCATCACCCTCGAGCAAGTTTGAGCCTCGCCCCGCTGGCCCCTTTGTTGTTTTCGATCATGATTGAGAATCAACATCGGTCCACCGTGATGACTCCTTTGAGATGGAGAGCTCCTGGGCCATGGAATTTTGTGAGGCAACGACTCTAGATTCTGAAAAAAAGAATTCCACAAAAGAGCATGAAAGCTTCTTTTTCGAAGAATCATGCTTGCATAAGGAGTCTCCAGAGTCCGCGTCACTCGGTACCACGTGCTCCTATGGGTACCACAACCACCTCTCGATCCTTGTTTGCAAAATATTTAGAAGGATGGTTGTAGATGCTTTTGTTTATCATAAGCATTGCGGATTTTGTGGATGCACTATGGTACTAAACTTGCAGCTTGAACAATGATAAATCAACAAATGGTGGTGAAGCTGGAAACTACATCACCATTGATGGCTGCAGGATGAATCCCCCATGGTCGAGCTTGTGACCGTAAACAAAGCACTGCTGGGAGATGGCTTGAACTTTCATTTCCCTTTCCAATAAAGTTTCCTTTTACTCAATAAAAGCAAGAACATGTTTTTAGAATAGTATGCACCTTTGGGAATTTTTGGTCGCTAACCATTTCAGGTTAAGATAAAAAAGAACAAGGGGCATGCGATACCCAAGAACATGGGAGCTGCTTCAACTGTACACTCGATCCTCTTTGGTGATGGAACACACTCTAAAGGAGATACCGACACCACACACTTGACTATTGGTGTCTTGACACACAAAAGTTCAAGTTTGGGGAAAATCGGTGAGCATCTCACTGCAACTTCCAGACATACCAAGGAGTATCCTGGTTTAAAGAAGGTGTCTGCTCTGACTTGCTTATGAAAAAAAGAGAGAAAAAGAAAGAGAGATTAAAAACAGAGAGAGAAAAAGAGATGAAAAAAAGAGAGAAGATGAAAATAAAAAAAGAAAAAAGAAAGAAGGAAAAGAGTGAGAAAGAGTCGGCGACCATCACATACCTTCATTCGGTCCTAGCTCCAGACAACTTCACTCAAGCAGCTCCTCCACGCATACAAGCAAGAGGAATGCTCCACTTCCTTTCTAGGCTTTTGCTGCTCCACTTCGATTGGCACCTGCCAACGGATCATGCTAGCAAGGCCTAGGATTCCTACACACTGGGCATGTGTGCAACCTGGTCTTGTTGCTCAAAAGATGATGTAATCAAAGTAATTTCCTCTGCTGCAGTACAAATCAAAACAGAGGAACCATCGACAACCATATGTGACCACGCCATCGCTGCAGCAATGTCAAACCATCCATCCTCACATGCTGCCAATAAGAATACTTAGGTAAATGAAGGTAAAGATTCACCAATTCTTCACTCATATTTATCTTTATATGAGCATAGCTTGATCTTCCTAATTCATGCTTCCTTTGTCTATGCTCGTATGCTCTAGTTTGGGTGTTTTCAATTGGAACATCCATAGCCTTTTAAATTAAGTATGGTGCTTATGTTAGCACAGCCTTCTTTAATCAAATGAGACATGGTGTCAAGTTTGCTTGATGAACCATTGATCTTATCTGTTAACATTAAGAAATACCAAAAGGCCCCCCAAAAAATCCATAAGCGCAGACCGTCCATGGCCCATAAGCGCATCATCCGCCTCACATTTTATAGCCCAAACAGAGTTCGTTTAGTTCCTGGAGGATCTCAAACTTTAACCAGTGAATCGTCCGGGGTCCACGAGCGGACCATCCGCCTCTCAATTTTTCTACACAGCTAGTTTTGAGATGTTTCTGACTAATTTATTCAACTGACTGCGGACCGTCTGCTCTCACCCATGGACAGTCGACCTTAGAGTTTCAAGACTGCCCAGAATTGCTATGATATTTCTCGAACTTGAATTTGAATCAGGGATCATTGCTCATAAACAGCTTCAAAACTTCCAACTTAAGCATGCAAGCAAACAATGGAGTACAAGAAGTATGCTAAATCAAGAAAATATGAGAAAACAATAAAGATCAAGGTTATATCAAAAATATTTCAATAAAGCACCAAAAATGCTAAAAAGGCATGCTCAAGAATGCACAAGAGAACCGAATGACACATGCTCTAGATTTCAAGCCATATTTGAGAGGTCAATGACATTTAGCTCATTTCTCAATTTGCAAAACCGTTTCATCCAATGGCTTTGGTGAATATATCCGCCAATTGATCATTGGTACCAATACCATCAATCTTGATGTCACCCTTATTCTCATGATCTCTAAGAAAATGATGCTGAATATCAATATGCTTGGTTCTTGGATGTTCAACCGGATTGGTTGCAATTTTCATACCACTTTCATTGTCACATAATAAGTGGATTTTTTTCAAATTTCACACCAAAATCGAGAAGTGTTTGCTTCATCCATAATAATTTAGCACAACAACTTCCGGCTGAAATATATTCCACTTCGGCGGTTGAGAGAGCAACTGAATTTTGTATCTTTGAAGACCAAGAAACAAGTGACCTTCAAGAAATTGATAACCATCGGAAGTACTTTTTCTATGAACCTTGCAACCGGCATAATCCGAATCAGAATAACCAACTAAATCAAAATGAGCACCCTTGGAATACCATAAGCCGATATTTGGAGTGAATTTAAAATATCTTAAGATACGCTTGACAGTGGTCAAATAATATTCTCTAGGTGCAGCTTGAAATCTAAACACATGCACACACTAAACATGATATCGGGCCTAGATGCGGTTAGATAAAGCAAACTACTAGTCACGAACCTATAGAGTTTTAGGTCTACTGGTTTACCTCCCTCATCAAGATCAAAATGTCCATTTGTAGCCATAGGAGTCTTGATGGGTTTGGCATCTTCCGTGCCAAATTTCTTCAATAAATCCTTCACATATTTAGATTGGCATACAAATGTGCATTCCTTGAGTTGCTTGATTTGAAGTCCAAGAAAGAAACTCAATTCACCAATCATGGACATCTCAAATTCCTAGACATAATCTCACAAAATTCCTCACAAAAACTTTGATTAGTAGAACCAAAGATAACATCACCAACATAAATTTGACAAATAAACAAGTCTTTTCCAATAGATTTAGTGAACAATGTAGTGTCAACCTTCCCAATATTGAATCTCTTAGAAATAAGAAAGTCTCTAAGTCTTTCATACCAAGCTCGAGGAGCTTGCTTGAGATCATAAAGAGCTTTAAAGAGTTTATAAACATGATTTGGCTTCTTTGGATCTTCAAAACTGGGGGTTGTTCAACATACACTATTTCACTAATTCTACCATTTAAGAAAGCATTTTTTACATTCATTTGATAAAGTTTTATCTTATGTGATCATGCATAAGCTAGCAAGATTCCTATTGCTTCAAGGCTAGCTACGGGAGCAAAGGTTTCAACGAAATCCAAACCTTCAACTGGAGCGAAGCCTTGTGCCACCAATCTTGCCTTGTTTCTCATAACAATTCCGTCTTCATTTTGCTTGTTTCTAAAGACCCATTTCATACCAATGACATTATAATTCTTGGGCCTTGGCACTGATTCCCAAACTTCATTCCGGGTGAAATTGTTAAATTCTTTATGCATGGCATTCACCCAATCTGGATCTCTCAGTGCCTCATCTACACAGTTAGGCCCAAGAGAAGATACAAAAGAATAATGTTCACAAAATGAAGCAACACGAATCGAGTTTGAACACCCTTACTAATGTCACCCATGATTGATCCATTGGGTGATCTTTTGCAATGGCATGATGAATTCTTAGTTGAACAACTGGCTCTTGAGTTGATGTAGAAGGTGACGTAGAAGAGTCTGGTTGATCTTGAACTTGTGAATTATCATCATGATTTTCTTGATCAATTGTTTGAGCTTGTTCATTTGAAGTAGAGGTTGAAGGATTCACCCAAATAGAAGTAGATGGACCATCTTCTTCCTCATCTTCTTCTGTTGGTCTAATATCACCATATTCTTCACTGCATTTCTCAAGCTATCACTTCTCACATCATCTAAATTTTCTTGCTCTTCATGTGGCCCATTTGTCTCATCAAACTCAACATCACATGTTTCTTCAACAACACCAATGGATTTGTTATAAATCGATAAGCCTTGCTACAAGCTGAAGACCCAATAAGAAATCCTTCATCACACTTGTTTTGAAATTTTGATAACCGAGTTCCCTTCTTGAGAATATAGTATTTGCAACCAAAAACCCGAAAATATGAGATATTTGGCTTTGTTCCAATCAGCAGCTCATATATGGAGTTTTGTTGAAGAATCTATGACAATATAGTCTATTTGATGCATGACAAGCAGTTTTAGTAGACTCAGCCCAAAAACTATCCGAGACATTATATTCCGAAAGCATTGACCTTGTCATGTCAATCAAAGTCCTATTCTTCCTTTCAACAAGACCATGTTATTCCGGTGTATACTTGGATGAAAACTCATGCTTCATCCCCTTCTCATCATACAATTCTTCAACTCTTGTATTTCAGAACTCACTTTCATTGTCACGTCTCACTTTCTTCACTTTGAGATCAAATTTATTTTCAGCCCTTGTCAAGAATTTCTTGAAAATATCATATGTGTCAGCTTTATCATGAAGAAAGAAAACCCAAGTGTACATTGAATAGTCATCTACAATCACAAGACAATAACTATTTCATCCAATGCTTCTATATGGAGTTGGACCAAATAAACCCATATGCAATAATTTCAATGGTCTTGATGTTGACATAACACTTTTGGAGAGATGTGAGTTTGCAACTTGTTTTCCGGCTTGACAAGCACTACACAATTTATGTTTCTCAAATTTCACATCTTTCAACCCAACAACTAAATCATGTTCGAAGAGCTGGTTGAGTTATCTCATGCCAACATGAGCAAGCCTTCTATGCCATAACCAAACCATCGATGATTTTGAGAATAAGCAACCCAATAGCTTCATCATCAATAGAGGAGAACATTTTTGAATCATCGGTCATATGTTGAGCGCACCCACTATCAAGTACCTAGTGTCTTCCTCTGGTCTTGTAATTTACCTACAAAAGGAAATTAGCTCTTTTAGGTGCCCAAATTTTCTTGGGTCCTTGGATGTTAGTGACCAAGGCTTTAGGCACCCAAATGGCATTATTTTTAGCACCAAATATAGGTATCCCAACAAAATTTGCACAAACATTACCACTAGAATTTTTCATAAGAACATAACTAGAGTCAAAGGATATAGCTTTCTTGTTCATACAGTTTTTCTTATCATGACCAACTTTCTTGCTGAAGCGTCTCCCCATCAGGGAAGACTTAAAAGTGTTAATTTATCAGTCCCAGGAGGCTGATAACACTTTTATTACATCAGATGGTACATCACCGTACAACTCTTCGCGGTAATGGGCAGTGAAGCGCCACTATCGCGAGGATTACAACTAAAACCCACACCACTACACTAGTTACGAAAAGGGAATCATCAGAGTCTGGCGCCATGCGGAACTCCATCGGTGGCCTTAACCACAGGCAAGACTGGGTGTAGGACGAAACCCTACTCGACGTCTTCGGGAGTGTAGTCAGGACCTTCTGCTGTAAGAAGTAAGAATGGGGTGAGTACGAACGTACTCAACCAGTCCAATCACACCCACGGGGGGGGGGGGGGGGGAGGGTTATAACAGAGAACAATGCACAGGGCAGTCCAAGGGAAAGGTCAGGGTTCTTTTCAGAAACTCGGTTATATGCAAAGGTTCGTTTAAAACAATTTTCCATAACAAGCTTTTAAGTATCGAGGAGCACACGGTATTGATCCACACAGGATCCATGTTTTAAGCTGCCACCGGACTCCCCGTCCGCAGTAGCACACGGCACAACTGCCGGACACTTTCCGAGTAACACACACACACCAATCCCAGAGAAACACTAGTTATGTGACCACACCATAACTTGCCCAATACCGTGGGCACGGCTATTCGAATAGATTTTAACTCTGCAGAGGTGTGCAACTTTACCCACAGGTGGGGTACCGTAGCACGAACACCTTAGTGCCGGTGCAGATCCCATCAAAGCCCTTACCCACCTAAGCTAGACCTGGCTAGCCACCACGGGATCTATCAAGAGGTCATTCAACCTATCACCGAGGTTTAACCGGGGCATAAGTCACACAGAACTTATCCCATCTCCTTGATCACCCGTTGCTCCCAGCCCTCCTGATGGCTATCAGGCTAACTAGTGGGGCTAGGCTAAGCCGTTGCCCATACAACGGTCAAGTGGTTTGCACGACAGGAAGCTAGGTGAGACGACACATCAACTCGGTCCTTAGAGGTGACAAGATGGATATCTCCCTTTCTCGCTCAACCACACAGGTACGAGCACACCAACGGCAAATCACATAGAAATGCCATCCATCCCGTCTGACTCATCTTGCAAAAAACCACATTTTATCCCTTCCCACACACACACACACTTTCTTTATAAAACCAGGTGGTCAAGGTATGGATATTACAAACAAGGGTGGCTATCCTACCATGTTTTCAGTAAGCAAAACCATGCAATTTTATAAAACAGGCCACTGGATTGTGTTTATAAAAATTAGGATAGAAGCATGCATCAAAGAGCGGGATTGAACTTGCCATCGTCAAGTCCTTGCGGGAGGTCCCGATCGAAGCACTGTCCCTCGGGTTCGGGGTCGCAGAACTGGTGCTCGGTTGCTTGGTCGCAGTCGGGGACTTCCTTGTTCACTCCGTGTCCTACGACGCAAACAAACAGGCATACAATCAAGCGAGAGAACTAAAAGCTTTTATCGTTGAGCTTGAATCGGAAATGATTTAGTTACGGCGGTAGGGGTAATATTTTCGGGTGGTTTCTTAATGGCGTGGTTAGAACTATACTAGAAAGGGTGTGGTAAAGTTTCGGGTCAATCGGAGGTCGTTTGGCGCATAAAATGACGAGGCGAATGGGGTTTCAAGGGCTATACGGGGGTCCAGGGACCTGTTCGTAATTATCCGGAAGGAGTAAGGATCTATTTGCGAATCCTGGGAATACTCAGGGCACGCTAAAGGGTGTCGGTTTTGTTTAAGTTTATGTAATGGGGGGTTTGGTTTGAAATGCTAGAAAGAGTAGGGTCTTTTTAGCAAAACGGAGCAAATAAGAGAGGGGGGATTTCTTTTTGGGGGAATACAGGAAAAGGGGGGGGCTATGGGCAAAATGCCCCTTTCTCCCTCCTCACTTCCCCGTGACCGAAACAGGGGAGGGGACAGGGGCGGCAGCGGCGGTCTCGCCGGCCGGCCAGGGCCCGAGGGCGGCCCGGGGCTGGGGGGTAAGGGAGAGGGGGACAAGGGGAATCGATCCCCCCACTCACCTTGAGCCGGGGCAACGTGTGGGGGTGGGGCGACGGAAGCTGGTGGTGGTGGCCGCTGGAGCTCGGCGGGGCGGCGCTGGGCTTAGGGAGGCGAGGGGCCGGGTGGCGGAGCAGGTTGTGGGGTGGGTGAGCCGCGCGGGGAGTCAATTTATAGAGGAAGGAGGCGGTGGGGCGGAAGGGAATGGGATGGTGGCGGCCGGCGGGCGGTGCGGGGCGCCATTAATGGCGCTCCGGCCGCTTGTGGTTGTCGCGGAGCGGCGCACGGGTGGCGAGGTGGACGGGACGTCTCGGGCGAGCGGCGAGCGGCACGGCGGCTTGGTGTGGCCGAACGGCGGAGGGGGCGGCCAGCAGTGCCGCGCGTGGGCGCGCACAGGGGCGGCCGGCGGTGGAAACGGGGCGCGCACGTGGGCCGGTGCGCTGGCGGACGCAGGGCCGGCGCTGTGCGGCACAGGGCGACGGCGCGCGCGCGGCGGGGCGGGGGCGGCAGCGGCGGGCGGTGCGGCACGCGCGGGGACAGAGCGCGCGCGTGCGCGCGCGGCGCGGCGTGGCGCGGCCCAGGGGCAGAGCGCGAGCGGCGGCCGGCACGGCGCGGCGCGGCGCGTGGCCCCGCGGTGCGCGTGCGCGCGCGTCTTGGCGCGGCCAGGGCAGGGCCAACGCACGGCCAAGGCAGCGCTCGGGCACGCGGCAGGGAAAGGAAGGAAAGAGAGAAGGGAGGAGGGGAAGGAAGAAAGAAGGAAGGAAAAAGGGAAGAGAGGAAAAGAAAGGAAAAGAGAAAAAGAGAGATTGGAAAAAAATGAGAGAGAGAAAAAGAGAGAAGGAGAGAGGGGGGAGGGCGTCGGCGCCGATCGCGGCGGCGACCGCGGCCGGTCGGCCACGCGCGCGCGGCATTTGCGCGCTGCGCGAGGAGAAAGGAATCGCGCCGGCACTAATCGCGGCGGGTGATCGCGCGTGGGCGGCAGGCCACCGAGCGGCGCGGGATGGGACGGCGACGAGGAGAAAGAGGGTACGGCCATCGGGAAAGAGGCTGGTTCAAGGGTTAGGGTTCCACGTTTTGAACAAAACATCTTAGCGCGTAATTTAATTTGGTGGATTTTTAGGGCGTCACAAACCTACCCCACTTAAATGAATCTCGTCCTCGAGATTCGGCTGGCTCCTAAACAGATGGGGAAATTCCTTCTTTAAAGCCTCTTCGCGTTCCCATGTCGCTTCTTCTATTCCGTGTCTGCTCCATTGAACCCTGCATATCCGTACTTCGGAGTTTCTTGTCCTCCTAGTGACAGTGTCTAGAATTTTGACCGGTACTTCCTGGTATTGCAGATCCGGCTGCAGGTCTATTGTTTCCGCCGGCACATGTTCTCCCTCGGGTACTCTCAAACACCTTCTTAATTGCGAGACATGAAACACTGGGTGTATATCCGACATTTCTTCTGGTAACTCCAGTCGGTATGCTACTGCTCCGACTCTCTTCAGAACTCGATACGGTCCAATGTATCGAGGGGCCAATTTTCCTTGTACTTGAAACCTTCGCGTCCCTCGAATGGGTGAGACCTTGAGGTAAACAAAATCGCCTGGGTTGAAACTTATTTCTCGCCTTCTCTTATCTGCGTAGTTCTTTTGTCGAGATTGGGCCGCTTTCAACTTCTCACGGATTTCTTCTGCTTCTTTTATAAGTGCAGGTCCTATTAGCGCACGTTCTCCAACTTCTGACCACATTAGGGGAGTTTTGCACTTCCTTCCATAGAGAGCTTCGAATGGCGACATGCCCAAGCTGGCTTGGTAATTATTGTTGTATGAGAATTCTGCATAAGGCAGACTCTGCTCCCAGTCCTTTCCATAGGTCAGGACACATGCTCTTAGCATATCCTCCATAATTTGATTTACCCTCTCGGTTTGACCATCCGTCTGTGGGTGATATGCAGAGCTGAAATCTAACTTGGTGCCCATGGCTTGATGTAAGCTTTTCCAAAACCTAGAGGTGAATTGAGTTCCTCTATCTGATACAATTCTGCTAGGCACTCCATGCAATTTTACTATGTTTTCAATGTAAAGCTTTGCTAGCTTTTCCCCTCCGTAATTAGTTCGTACGGGTATGAAATGTGCCGATTTAGTGAGTCGGTCCACTATTACCCATATGGAATCGTGTCCCTTCTGTGTTTTAGGTAGACCCACTACAAAGTCCATTCCTATCTCATCCCATTTCCAAACCGGGATAGGCAAGGGTTGCAATAATCCTGCCGGCTTTTGATGTTCGGCCTTGATCCTTTGGCAGGTATCACAATGAGCCACAAATCGTGCAATATCCGCCTTCATTCCATTCCACCAATATTTTTGCTTTATATCCATATACATTTTGGTGGATCCTAGGTGGATGGAGTAGGCTGAGTTATGGGCTTTGTCCATGATTATCTGCCAGAAGTCTCCATCCTGGGGAACACAAATCCTATCCTCGTACCACAACGTCCCCTTATCGTCCACTCTAAAACCTGGTGCTTTGTTTTCTCCAGTTTGTTTGCAGATCTTTACTAGCTCCTGATCCGAGTTTTGAGCCTCTCTAATTTTATCCTCTAGTGTTGGTTGGACGTTCAGCACATGGCTGGAACCTCGAGGAACAATGTGCACGTTTAATCGTGCCATTTCCTCACGCAGATGGTCATCTTTAGGTCCATGGGATTTCCGACTCAAGGCATCGGCTACCACGTTCGCTTTTCCACGGTGATAATGAATTTCCAAATTATAATCCTTGACCAACTCCAACCATCTTCTTTGTCTTAGGTTCAAATCCGGCTGGGTGAAGATGTACTTCAGACTCTTATGGTCGGTGTAAATCTCACACTTATTTCCAATCAGGTAGTGTCTCCAAATCTTAAGGGCATGCACTACGGCTGCCAATTCCAAATCATGGGTCGGATAATTCTGCTCATGAGTCCTGAGTTGGCGGGAAGCATATGCAACGACTTTCCCATCTTGCATCAGAACACACCCTAATCCTTGTCGGGATGCGTCACAATAAATGATAAAATCCCGATGAATGTCTGGCAGGGTCAGCACTGGGGCGGTTGTCAATCTCTGCTTCAATTCTTGAAAACTTCTTTCACAAGATTCTGTCCAGGCGAACTTCTTCTCCTTCTTAAGAAGTTCCGTCATGGGTCGGGCTATCTTAGAGAACCCCTCAATAAATCTTCGATAGTACCCGGCTAATCCAAGAAAACTTCTGATTTCACTAACATTAGTCGGTCGCTGCCAGTTGGAAACTGCTTCGACCTTTTCTGGGTCCACTGCTACACCTTTCGTGGTCAGAATGTGATCAAGGAAAGCTACTCTCTCCAGCCAGAATTCGCACTTGCTAAACTTGGCATATAGTCTATGTGTCCTCAGCTTTTCCAATACTACCCGCAGATGCTGCTCATGTTCCTGAATACTCTTGGAGTAGATAAGTATGTCGTCGATAAAGACTACGACAAACTTATCCAGCTTGTCCATAAATACCTTGTTCATGAGGTTCATAAAATAGGCAGGGGCATTAGTTAGTCCGAAGGACATTACGGTGAACTCAAACTGCCCGTAGCGGGTGACAAAAGCTGTCTTAGGGATATCACTTTCCCTAATCTTGAGCTGAAAATATCCTGACCTTAGATCAATCTTGGAAAAGTACTTGGCTCCTTTTAGCTGATCGAAAAGGTCATCAATCCTGGGGAGGGGGTACTTATTCTTAATGGTAACCTCGTTCAGTGCTCGGTAATCTACACACAACCTCATACTCCCATCTTTCTTCTTGACAAACAGCACCGGGGCTCCCCATGGCGACGAGCTTGGTCTAATGAAGCCAATTCGTTGCAGTTCTTCTAGTTGCTTCTTTAATTCTGTTAACTCAGAGGCCGCCATCCTATAGGGTCTCTTGGCTATAGGGGACGTTCCGGGGATAAGGTCTATGACGAATTCTATATCCCTGTCCGGCGGCATACCGGGAAGCTCTGCGGGGAATACGTCTGGGTATTCGTTTACCACCGGGACTCCTTCTAAGGGCTTGGCTTCCATGCTAAACACCATTGGGTCAACCTTACTGTCCCGTGTATGGCAGATCACTTGTACTCCTCCGGGGTTTGTTAGGTGTACCACTTTGTCGGTACAGCCTATGAGACCATTGTGTCGGCTTAACCAGTCCATTCCAAGGATCACGTCTATTCCCCCAGACTTAAGTACTACCAAATCTGCTAGAAAGTCTACCCCACTTAAATTGATCCTTACTCGTGGACATCCTAATTGACAATTGATGTCGCCTCCAGGCGTCCGGGTTAATAGGGGTGTTTTTAGTAGTACTGTAGGCATTTTGTGTTTCTCCACATAGCTCGAGGATATAAACGAGTGCGATGCTCCAGTATCAAATAGTACTGTTGCCAGAGCTGAGTTGACTAGGTACTCACCGAGCACCACGCCCTGAGCTTCTTGAGCCTCCTGCGTGTCGATGTGATTGACGCGGGCTCGTCCAAATGATTGTTGCTTCATCTGCTGGCTGTTGTCGTTGTTGCGGATGGGCACTCGGTTGGCACCGGTCAGGGCTGGTCTGGGCCCATTCACCGTGTTGGAGAAGGTCGATGTAGCCGGCTTGTTCTTGGCGTAAGGGCAGTTGGCGATGAAATGCCCTGTCTCACGGCAGTTGAAACAGGCCCTAACATTGTTGTTGTCGGAAGCGACCAGGCTTGTGTTGTTCTGCGGGGCCCTCATGGTGTTCTGACTCTTAGGCTGTGCTTCCGGGGCCCGTGATCCTGTCACTTGGGACTGAGTCCTATACTGCATTGGGGCCTGAGATCTTGGTGCAGTGTAGTTGGAGTTCCTCGGCTTTTGGAAGCGGTCCTGTTGGCGGGCCTTACTCTCCAGGAATTTGCGTTTATTATCCTTCCTCTCTTCGGCTTTGGCCCTTTCCGTGAGGATAGCCTTGTTCATCAGGGTGTTGAAGTCCGGATAGATCTGAGGGGTAAGCAGGGTCCGGAGTTCTGGGCTTAACCCCTTCTTGAACATGTCTTGCTTCTTATCGTCGTCGTTCACTTCCTCCGGCGCATATCGGGCCAATTCTATAAACCGGTGGGTGTACTCCTCCACCGTCATGCTTCCTTGTTGTAGTGCGCGGAATTCATCCACCTTGCGCTTCATGGTGGCCGAAGGGATGTTGTAGCGGCGGAACTCCCTCACGAATTCTCCCCAAGTGATGGTAGAGGCATCTTCGGCTGCGGCACAATAGTTTTCCCACCAGGATAATGCTGTTCCGGTGAGCTGGTGGGCTGCCAGAAGGACTTTGTCTCGGTCCTGGCATTCGAATGGTTCGAGCTTCCTCTAGATCACTCGTAGCCAATCGTCAGCATCCAACGGGTTGCAGGATCCGGCAAAGGTGGGTGGCTTGGTCCTTAGAAAGGCCGTCAGCTTGTCGTTCATATTCTGCCCTCGTGGCTGCCGGTTAATGAGGGCATTTGCAAGTGTCTCCAGAATGAGGGTCTGGTTATGGATTATCTGTGCCAAGTCTCCGAGGGGTGGGGGCGGTGGTAGCTGCTCTCCTTGATTTTCTCCTCGGTTTTGGCTGACCTCCTGTTCTTCCTGGGGGAGGTCTTGTTCAACAGGCTGTGCTCCGGCACTAGCAGTTGTGGGGTTCCGGCTACGGGAGGCCCTCGCGATGTTCCGGGGGGTCACCTGTTGATTGGGTAGATGGGGGGTTACGATTATGTGATGTTTAAGTTATTTAATTCGTATATATAAGGCAGAATCTACTTTCTGCCGGTACCCATATAAACAAGCAACACACAACAAACCAGCACACAATCATCGCAAACAACAAGCACAAACCCTTTTATTACTGCAAGGGGGGTACAACTAGGTCTCGTGCTACTCGGCCAGGGTCTTGTCTTAAGGGCACGTCGTAAACAGAAAGGGCTGGGGAAGGGGCATCACTGGGACGGCGTCGGTCACTCTACTCGCGAGGTGCGCCTTCTCCCAGGGTGGGGAGTGTGAGCAACCCTCGCTCGCCGTTCCCTGGGTTCCCATCTGTCAAGGGTTGCGCTGCAGCATCCCCCCCCCCCCCCCCGACGGCGGCAGCAGAACTTTCAGGGTTCCCTGGCGGGGCTTGCGTGTTCCCAAAGAGCGGTCCCCATCCTATGACGGGTGTCCCGAGTAAAACATGGTCTTCCCCAATCGCCGGGACTGGTGTCCCACTCTGGGTCCAATCTTGCATACGCCGGTCTCGGGCCTGTCTGAGGCTCTCTTGGGCGACTGCTTCGCTACTGACCGCTGCTGCGGCTCTCGCCTCGGCGTGGGCGGCTCGGATCTGTTGTAACCTCACTGCGAGCTCTGCTTGCTCGGCTCGATGGGTCTGCTCCCTTAGAAGGTTGATTTGCTCGTCAAAGAGTTGGTCCAGGGCGGCTAGGTAAGTAGCCACTTGGTACAGGGGGCCTTCTTCGTGGCAACGCCGTTCCAGGTTTCTCATGCGTGCTTCCCAGACTGGGGTTCTGATGGCCGGCGGGAAGTACTTTGCTGGCGTGGGGGCGAGGTGTTCTTCAAAAATCCGGCACAAATAACGGAGTGCCTTTCTGATGGCCAGGGGGTAGGTGTCCTGGTGTCTAAACCCTGTGGCAGTCGCTCGCCAAGGCTGGATGTCGGAGTAGCGGTTGCTCCTGGCGATGACCAGGATCACCCTGCAGCGGAGGGTACCATGGTGCTCGTACTCTCGGCTGTAGTACCTCGGGCGTTCTGTAACGCCAAGGCCTTCCAGGGTGTTGATCAAAAGGCTGGGAAAGCCAGGTGCAGCTTGGCAATCGCCCTGGGTCCATCCTTCCTCAGCCATCTGAAACAAGGACAGGGTAAACAATCTAGCACAGGTACAAAAGGGAGTAGATCACATTTATTATTGCATCATGGGGGTACAGTTTCCATGGCTACGTGGTTATTAGGGTAGGGTTCTAGCTCAGAGTGCTAATCCTATCATGGGGATTCCTCCTCGGTCCTAATTGGGCGCTTCTTTATTGGAAGGAACCGATCCATCTCATCTTCGGTCTGAGTACCCCTATCCCAATGGGTTTCCTCGGGTTCTTCTTCTTCTTCCTCTATCCATCCACCTATTCCGCTGCGGTTTTCGTTTTCCTGTATCTGGGCTTGGAGGGCGGCTAAGGAATACTCGGCGCCGGCGGCTCTTGTCCGTTGTTCCTCCAGCTCCTGGGTTATCTTTCCAATCCCATGGATTAGCTGCTTCAGTTGTGCCGCCTGTTTGCGGTAGAGTGCATCCAAGCCGGTAAGGTAGATGGATAGGTGGGAGACCGTATCTTCTAGGTCTTCTTCTTCTCGTCCAAGTCCCCTCATTCGGGCAATCCAAGTGCGTCCTCTTCCCTCAGCGGGTGGGAAAAATCCCATAGAAGTCCGCTGAAGGTGGTGCCTGTAGAGCACACGCAGCCGTCGCAGGGCTTTACGAGCGGCCTTGCGGTAGGTGTCAGGGAAGCGGAAACCAGAGGTGGAGATGAACCAAGGGTCCACATCAGGGTAGCGAGTGCTCCTCTCCACAAAGACCATCATATCGCACCGAAGGGTGCCTCAGGAGATGTATTCTCGGTAGGCATACTCTGGTGGTTCCATAACCCCAACGTGTTCCAGGCTGAGTAATAATAACTTAGGAAGGCCGGGCTCTGCGTGGCAGATTCCGTTAGCCCATCCATTGCCAGCCATCTGGAACAGGGCAAAGACCAGCGGTGAGTGTTTGTGCAGAAAAATATCTAAGTCAGAACAAGTCCTAGGGTCTGAAACAGGGTCTCGCTTCTAGGGTTACGCCCTACGGCCAGCCTACGGCTCTGATACCACCTGAAGCGTCCCCCCATCAGGGAAGACTTAAAAGTGTTAATTTATCAGTCCCAGGAGGCTGATAACACTTTTATTACATCAGATGGTACATCACCGTACAACTCTTCGCGGTAATGGGCAGTGAAGCGCCACTATCGCGAGGATTACAACTAAAACCCACACCACTACACTAGTTACGAAAAGGGAATCATCAGAGTCTGGCACCATGCGGAACTCCATCGGTGGCCTTAACCACAGGCAAGACTGGGTGCAGGACGAAACCCTACTCGACGTCTTCGGGAGTGTAGTCGGGACCTTCTGCTGTAAGAAGTAAGAATGGGGTGAGTACGAACGTACTCAGCAAGTCCAATCACACCCTCGGGGGAGGGGGGGTTATAACAGAGAACAATGCACAGGGCAGTCCAAGAGAAAGGTCAGGGTTCTTTTCAGAAATTCGGTTATATGCAAAGGTTCGTTTAAAACAATTTTCCATAACAAGCTTTTAAGTATCGAGGAGCACACGG
The DNA here is from genome assembly GCF_002211085.1 of Panicum hallii. NCBI lineage: Eukaryota > Viridiplantae > Streptophyta > Magnoliopsida > Poales > Poaceae > Panicum > Panicum hallii. Next base: position 19,400,359 of record NC_038049.1, read on the forward strand.
TATTGATCCACACAGGATCCATGTTTTAAGCTGCCACCGGACTCCCCGTCCGCAGTAGCACACGGCACAACTGCTGGACACTTTCCGAGTAACACACACACACCAATCCCAGAGAAACACTAGTTATGTGACCACACCGTAACTTGCCCAATACCGTGGGCACGGCTATTCGAATAGATTTTAACTCTGCAGAGGTGTGCAACTTTACCCACAGGTGGGGTACCGCAGCACGAACACCTTAGTGCCGGTGCAGATCCCATCAAAGCCCTTACCCACCTAAGCTAGACCTGGCTAGCCACCACGGGATCTATCAAGAGGTCATTCAACCTATCACCGAGGTTTAACCGGGGCATAAGTCACACAGAACTTATCTCGTCTCCTTGATCACCCGTTGCTCCCAGCCCTCCTGATGGCTATCAGGCTAACTAGTGGGGCTAGGCTAAGCCGTTGCCCATACAACGGTCAAGTGGTTTGCACGACAGGAAGCTAGGTGAGACGACACATCAACTCGGTCCTTAGAGGTGACAAGATGGATATCTCCCTTCCTCGCTCAACCACACAGGTACGAGCACACCAACGGCAAATCACATAGAAATGCCATCCATCCCGTCTGACTCATCTTGCAAAAAAACCACATTTTATCCCTTCCCACACACACACACACTTTCTTTATAAAACCAGGTGGTCAAGGTATGGATATCACAAACAAGGGTGGCTATCCTACCATGTTTTCAGTAAGCAAAACCATGCAATTTTATAAAACAGGCCACTGGATTGTGTTTATAAAAATTAGGACAGAAGCATGCATCAAAGGGCGGGATTGAACTTGCCATCGTCAAGTCCTTGCGGGAGGTCCCGATCGAAGCACTGTCCCTCGGGTTCAGGGTCGCAGAACTGGTCCTCGGTTGCTTGGTCGTAGTCGGGGACTTCCTCGTTCACTCCGTGTCCTACGACGCAAACAAACAGGCATACAATCAAGCGAGAGAACTAAAAGCTTTTATCGTTGAGCTTGAATCGGAAATGATTTAGTTACGGCGGTAGGGGTAATATTTTCGGGTGGTTTCTTAATGGCGTGGTTAGAACTATACTAGAAAGGGCGTGGTAAAGTTTCAGGTCAATCGGAGGTCGTTTGGCGCATAAAATGACGAGGCGAATGGGGTTTCAGGGGCTATACGGGGGTCCAGGCACCTGTTCGTAATTATCCGGAAGGAGTAAGGATCTATTTGCGAATCCTAGGAATACTCAGGGCACGCTAAAGGGTGTCGGTTTTGTTTAAGTTTATGTAATGGGGGGTTTGGTTTGAAATGCTAGAAAGAGTACGGTCTTTTTAGCAAAACGGAGCAAATAAGAGAGGGGGGGTTTCTTTTTGGGGGAATACAGGAAAAGGGGGGGCTATGGGCAAAATGCCCCTTTCTCCCTCCTCACTTCCCCCGTGACCCAAACAGGGGAGGGGACAGGGGCGGCGGCGGCGGTCTTGCCGGCCGGCCAGGGCCCGAGGCCGGCCCGGGGCTGGGGGGTAAGGGAGAGGGGGACAAGGGGAATCGATCCCCCCACTCACCTTGAGCCGGGGCAACGTGTGGGGGTGGGGCGACGGAAGCCGGTGGTGGTGGCCGCGGGAGCTCGGTGGGGCGGCGCTGGGCTTAGGGAGGCGAGAGGCCGGGTGGCGGAGCAGGTTGTGGGGTGGGTGAGCCGCGCGGGGAGTCAATTTATAGAGGAAGAAGGCGGTGGGGCAGAGGGGAATGGGATGGTGGCGGCCGGCGGGCGGTGCGGGGCGCCATTAATGGCGCTCCGGCCGCTTGTGGTTGTCGCGGAGCGGCGCACGGGTGGCGAGGTGGACGGGACATCTCGGGCGAGCGGCGAGCGGCGCGGCGGCTTGGTGTGGCTTAACGGTGGAGGGGGCGGCCAGCAGTGCCGCGCGTGGGCGCGCACAGGGGCGGCCGGCGGTGGAAACGGGGCGCGCACGCGGGCCGGTGCGCTGGCGGACGCGGGGCCGGCGCTGGGCGGCACAGGGCGATGGCGCGCACGCGGCGGGGCGGGGGCGGCAGCGGCGGGCGGTGTGGCACGCGCGGGGACAGAGCGCGCGCGTGCGCTCGCGGCGTGGCGTGGCGCGGCCCAGGGGCAAAGCGCGAGCGGCGGCCGGCACGGCGCGGCGCGCGGCCACGCGGTGCGCATGCGCGCGCGTCGCGGCGCGCATGCGCGCGCGTCGCGGCGCGGCCGGGGCAGGGCCAACGCACGGCCAAGGCAGCGCTCGGGCACGCGGCAGGGAAAGGAAGGAAAGAGAGAAGGGAGGAGGGGAAGGAAGAAAGAAGGAAGGAAAAAGGGAAGAGAGGAAAAGAAAGGAAAAGAGAAAAAGAGAGATTAGAAAAAAATGAGAGAGAGAAAAAGAGAGAATGAGAGAGGGGGGAGGGCGTCGGCGCCGATCGCGGCGGCGACCGCGGCCGGTCGGCCACGTGCGCGCGGCATTTGCGTGCTGCGCGAGGAGAAAGGAATCGCGCTGGCACTAATCGCGGCGGGTGATCGCGCGTGGGCGGCAGGCCACCGAGCGGCGCGGGATGGGACGGCGACGAGGAGAAAGAGGGTACGGCCATCGGGAAAGAGGCTGGTTCAAGGGTTAGGGTTCCACGTTTTGAACAAAACATCTTAGCGCGTAACTTAATTTGGTGGATTTTTAGGGCGTCACACTTGCACTTTTCACAAAAGCGGCGGCCATCACTCTTCACAAAAGTGGTCTTGGTGGAACAAAGGCCTTCTTCCCTTACTTTGGGTTCAAGGTGAAATTTTGATTTCTCCAACAATGATTTAATTGAGCTCTACTATCATAGCACTTTCTCAAAAAATTATTGGTCAAGCATACAACTTCTTTCTTCAACAATTCATTCTTCATAAGACATGACTTATCATAATAGGATTCATCACTCAAACAAGACAAATCACTAGAGCTACAAGATGGGTTAGTGAAAATAGAAGCACAACATTTTTCACCAATTAGGTCACAATAACACCCACACTCAATTTTGTGTTATCTTCATGAGCAAGTAAGGTGTTGTGAGATTCGTCAAGCTTCTCATGAGTTTCTTTTAGATTCTCATAAGAGGTCTTTAGCTCCTCATAGGATGCTTTAAGAGAGGAATTTCAACTTCAAGTCTCTCAACTATGCCTTTTCTTTACTCATGAACTCATCGGTATCATTGAGCATATCATCAAGATCATCATAAGTAAGTTCTTCAAGTGCACCATCTTGTAATACCTTTGCACCACCTTTTGCCATAAGACAATATGGTGTGGAGAAGAGTGAAGGAGCCTCCTTGATGGCAATTCTGGTAACTCCCTTGGATGGCTTGTCGTCGTCGTCATCATCATCATCATCGTCATTGGAGTTTGCATCGGAATCCCACTCAACATAATATGCTTGGCCATTTCTTCTCTTCTTGAGAAATTTCTTCTTCTTATCATCTTGTTTCTTGTATTTCTTGTTTTTGTCATCTTTCTTATTTGGACAATTGATGATAGTATGACCCAATTCACCACATTCAAAGCATTTCTTGTCACCAAAAGGATTCTTCTTTGATAATTGCCCTTTCTTGCCATAGTTCTTCTTCTTCACGAATTGTCTAAATCTTCTCACAAAAAGAGCCATTTCTTCATCCGACACATCCTCATTGCAATCGTCATCACTATCATATTTTCAACCGAGTTGCCTTGAAAGCCACATTCTTTTTCTTCAAATCATTGGCTGCACCATGAGCTTCATCTTGTGACTTCTTGAACATATCATGGGTAAGCACTTCTCCAAAAATTTCAATGGGAGTAGTAGCCTTCTAGTTTGACCTCACAAGCAAAGTCACAATGGTGTCATATCTCTCGTAAAGGGACCTAAGAAACTTGTGAGAGAAATCCACATCCAGCACATCAAAACCAATTCCTTTGAGCTCATTCACAATGTCATTTAACTGGTTGAACATCTTAGGAACACTTTCATCCTTCTTCCTAGCAAATTCACAAATTCTCTTTTAAGCACATGCATCTTTGCTTCTTTCATGGATGATGTACCCTCATGAATTTCCATAAGTTTCTTCCATATTTCATTTGCAGACTTGAGATTCTTGACCCGGTTGAACTCACTCACATCAAGAGCACTATATAAGACATTCATTGCTTGATCATTGAGTAGTTTGTTTTCTTCATCATGAGGTGTCAAGTTTTCCTCATCTAGACCAACAAATCCATCATTCACAATTGTCCATATCTTTCTACTCATAGCCTTGAGATGAACTGTCATTCTAGTCTTCCAATAATCATTATTATTCCCATCAAAGAACGGTGGCTTCCCAACATGAATACCATTATCACTAGTCATTATCCTTACTCCGGGATGACTAAATCCTTGCTAAAATAGAGTCCTCGGCTTTGATACCACTTGTAGGATCAAGGATAACCGACAAGAGTGGTTGAATAGGTGGTTTTAACTAAAATCACAAACACTAAGCAAATTTAATTAGTAACACAAGTGAGTCCCTATTTCTAATAACTCCTATCAATAGTGGGGTTTTGCAACCTATTGTGACAAGTAGCAATTCAATCTCTAGTGAGGTAAAGTTCTCAAAGTAAATTGCAAGAATAACTCAAGCAAAGAAATAACTGGGCAAGAGATAAGCATTTTTCCCATGGTGTTGCTGACTTACCGGTCACCCCTAATCCACGTTGAGGTGGGTTCAAAGCTTCAACCGCTCCTCTATCAAGAACTCCTCTTGATCCTAAGCTGGCTTGAATCAATAAATCTCTTCAAACCTCGATTCCACTAGAGTTGCTTTTCACCCCTTAGGTGAGGTGAGCAAAAGAACCTCTCACAATCCAAACCGGGGATCCTCCACAATCTTCTTGAAGGGCTCAACAGTTTCACCTTCTCAAAGCCATGTAGGTAGCGGCAACCCCTAAGAGTAACAAGTCGATGATGCTTGCTTGAAGACTCCCTAGTGACACAAAGCTCAAACTCTTGATGCAATGCACTAGGATGCTCTCATACTCACAAGCAGTGTTTTCCTAGACGGAAAATGGTAGACGAACGGCGAGGGGCCGTTTAGGGTTTAGACGTGTTTAAACGGGAATTAAACGGCCTAAACGGTTTGCTACTGTAGCACGATTTTAGCAAGATTAAAGAGGACTTTACTAACCTTTTGTGAAGTAAACTTGAAGCTTTTGATTTTGATATCCTCCCAAGTTGAGATATGAGCCTGGAAATATGGTGAACGTTTCAGATTTAATTGAAACATAACAATACTAAATTGAATTCATTCGGCCAGGGCGCACAAGGTGCCTGGTTGTTTATTCTCAGATATGCAGGACAACAGAAGCCAAAAATATTGCGTTGCATTTGTGCCTCTCATGGCCAACTTGAGGAAACCCTATAAAATGGTAGATTCTCTTCAAAAAAAATAGCTAGATTCTGGGTGGAGACTGATTTTCAGATAACCTCCAGGCGGACACTTGAGGAAACAGTGAAGGAGCAAGAAAAGGAGCATTACCTCGCAGCAGAAACGAGCTCCTGCCTCCTAGCGGCAGACAACTGGGCGGGCGAGCTCTCTGGATGCCGGAGGAGCACCCCTAGGCGCGCGCACCTCCCTGCCTGGGGTCTTGCGGGAGAGCCCTTGCCTGAGGTCTGTGCGTGGGCAGGGCGCCGGAGTAGACTGCCTGGGCGAGGGCAGGGCGCCGGCGGAGAGCTCCACGGTGAGGGCGACGGCAGGGCGCGGAGGAAAGCTTGTGGGCGGGCTCGCCTCCCTGGGCGGCGGCCCTGTGCTCCGGCGACTCCTCCCTGGGTGGCGGCGGGCACCCGAGAGGCTGGGAGATGGAGGCGGCCAGGTGGGGGTTGAGAAAAGTGGAGGGTGGAGGGCGCTCGTGGGCTCGTGGGCTCGTGGCGGGTTGGGAGTTGAAAACAGCCCAACTCCGAAACGAATAGAAAAACGGCCCAAACGGCGTTTAAAATCGCCTAGGCACCATTCCGTTTCGGCCATTTCGGCCCATTTAAACATGCGCTGACCGTTTAAACCGGTCGACATTTAATTTTTCCGCCTAGGGCCTAAACTAAACGTCAATGCCTCGTCTACCGTTTAGACCCGTCTAAACGGCCGTTTAATACCGTTTAGGAAAACAAGGCTCACAAGAATGCAATCCCTGAGCAAAGAGTGAGAGAGAGAGGGAGAGAGGAGGTGGCTAGCTCAAGAATGTCAAGAAATCTTTCCAAAGTGCCAAGAGACATTCCCCATGGCCGGGCATGGGTTATATACAGCCAGCCCCTCGAAATCCAACCATTACACTTAGATCCCAAGGAAACAGAGTTTTCGGGGAATGTCCACCTCACACAGACCGGATCGTCCGCTATTCAAATCCAACAGCTAGAAGTGCAATAACTGCATATCAGAGTCAACCATTTTAGCACCTTGGCGGACTGTCCACCTCACATGCACTGGACCGTCCGCAGTACAAAAGACTCAAGCACACAGAACTAAAAAGTTCTGGCTAGTTTCTAGAGTTAGCTGGTGGACCGTCCGCCATATAACTTTTTGACGCAACCAGAACCTACAAAGTTTCTAGATGAAAACTCAGTTAGTTGGCGGACCGTCCACCCCCTAGGGATCACTCTCACTCTCTTTCATTCTGGCTTCTCCTCCTTTTTCATCTCTCTTTCTTCTCTCTTTCCTTTTGGCTTCTCCTCCTTTTTTTTCAACTTCTCTTTTTTTTCAGCCTCTCTTTTTTTCATCTTCTCTTTTTTATCTCTCTCTTCTTTTTTAGCAAGGTAGAGCTGTCATCACCTTTCTATGATCTCCTTTGGAATGGATGGAACATGTAGCGAGATGCTCACCAAATTGCCCCACACTTGAAATTTTGTGTAAAATTCTAGTGTGTGATGTCGGTGTCTCCTTTAAAGTGTGTTCCATTACCAATGAATAACAAGTGTACAGTTGAGGCAGCTCTCATGTTCCCAGGTGTTGCATGTCCCTCGATCTCTGAAATGGTTAGTGACCAAAAATACCCGAAGGTGCATACTTATCTTGGAAACAAGTTCTTGCTTTATTATTTTTAAAAGGAGATTATATATATATATTATATTTTGTTTCTATGATAATCCGGGCTATCTCCCAGTATTGCTTTGTTTATGGTTATAAGCTCGACCATGGGGGATTCATCTTGCAGCTATTAATGGTGATGTAGTTCCCAGCTTCACCACCATTTGTTGATTTATCATCGTCGTTCCAGTTTCATGGTTAGTACCATAGTGCATCCACAAAATTTGCAATGCTTATGATAAACATATGCATCTACAACCATCCTCCTAATTGTTTTGCTAGATAGGGCCAAGAGGTGGTTGTGATCCTGGTTAGAGCACATGGTGCTAGGCGAGATGGACTCTGGAGACTCCTTATCTGCGCATGAATTTTCAGGATATTTGAAGGAGAAGTTCTCATGCTCATTTGTGGAATTCCCATTTTCCAGAGTCAAAGTATCGGGAGGGTCCATGGCACAAAAGTTCTCCTCAAGAGATTCATCATGAAAGGTCAGACCTGAGCGAGAAGGCTTAAATTCGAGTGATGGTGATGATGGACATTCTGTTTCATAAGGATGAAAATCAGGCTTAGGTGAAATGGAAGGGGATACAAACTTCACCTACTCGAGTAGGTCATGGTTGAGATGATGCTTCGCCATTGGAATTTCTGGGCAAGAGATAGGAGTGGTGAAAGCAGTTTTCCCAAATTCATTATTGTAGCTCCCTTGTGATGATTTCACTTGGAGAAGCTTTTCTAAAGGGTAGCCTATAAGAAGATCAAAATTGAGGATGGGATAGATGTGGAATTCTAGTTGAACCTCGATTTTGTCTATCTTGATCGGCACTGCTCGTGCGATCCCTCAACATTCAAAGATAAGTCCCGGGGGACTTTTGAAGAGTCTGTCAGTCGGGACTAGACACATGCTTCCTATGAACGTGTCCGTGAGGAACTCGGACATGATGCAAGCTTCGGCAGTGGGATCGTGAAGGTCTTCTACAGCAGTTCCTCTAATAGAATAGCAGATGGTCATGGAAGGTGAGCTAGCTCGAATTACTTCAGAAGAGCATCTCACTTCCTCCAGCCTTTCCTCCTTCATGGCCTTCTTGAGAAAAGATTTGCTAGGAGAAGAAGGAGGTGCCGTAGGTCTCATCTCATAGAGGTAATTCAAGGTGTTTCTAAGGTTTTCATAAGGTTCATCCTCAAATGGGAAAGAGAACTTCAAAGGTTGAATTTCTTCTTCCTTCGATGTTCGTGGTTCAGGAGAGGGCTCTCATGGTGCGACTTGGACTCCTACTGGGGCTCGTTTGGATAGGTGAGAAAAGAAGAGTTTCCTAAGATGTGATCTAGGATCTTCATTCCTTCTATTGGAGTTTTATGTGCAAACGATCCTCCAGAGGCAATGTCAAGATCTTCAGCAGAGTCCATGTTTAAACCCACCGTGTAAAAGATGTGCAAAGCTATCGGGTATAGGCCAATCCGGGCTTGATGCTAAAAGGTGTGAGAATCTATCCCATGCTGAGCCTATGGTCTCCTTCACTATTTGTTCAAATGCAAGGATGTCACTTCGGAGTGAGGCGATGTGGGATACAAAAGTCATCTCGGAGCTTTTCCCAGTCACCATTCATACTCCTCATGTTGTGAGTGTACCATTGTTCCACCTTTTCCACTAGAGAAAAGGGGAACAACTTCCACCTCAAGGTTTCCTGTGTCATGCTTGGGATTACCAAGCACAAACACAGTTCCTCGAACTCTTGCAAATGTCGGTGGGGATCTTCATTTTCTAATCCGAAGAAGGTTTGTCCCCGAACCATGGCACATATGCTAGGATGGAGTTCACAGCCAGAAGCTATGATAGGCTTTGGAGAGGGTGATGGCTCTAAGAACTCATCCTCGAGAGCAGAGAGTTGATGGATAGAAAGGTTTTCCATGGTATAAGGCTAAAAGAAAGAGAAAGATAAAACAAAGGATACATGGGCAAACTAGGTTCGAAAACAACTACAGTAACCGTTCCTTGGCAACGGCACTAGAAATGCTTGTTGGTATTTCATAAAGTTCACAGAAGGACCCGCAAGCGCACGGAGATACCGTTGTAGCACTTCACCCAGAGAGTATTCAGAGTATCGTATTTTCTCAGGGAACGGAGGTGTAACGGTCTTCTAACTAGTTTTACCCTTGGAGAAAAGGAGATAGAACGACCTTGGGTACGGTGCCTTATCTAAAGATAAGGATCATGCAAAGGTAAACTTAGGCTACTATTTGTTTACTTCATGCACTGGTCTGACCCTGGTCTGCCAAGACCCTCCGGCTATTAGCTCTACTCTGAACCCGGACGTGGGGGAATTCACTAACCACAAAGCAGCTTCGTAGCGGACGAACAGGCTGTCACCACCTACCGTCTACCCCTCAATATCATGGGGCTCACAGCAAACAAAGGTAATCTAGGGCCTAAACACCATGTTTATACCGTCGATTACTACTCTAGCGTTGCGCAGGGTTACCCCATCTTTATCAGGGGCCCTCTACTAGAGTATCTGCTACAAGAACGGACGATGAAACCACAAACGAATAATAACATAAGGATAACTTTACCAAGAACTCACCAATGGATGAACCCTGATACTTAGTTAAACGGATCGTATCCATCGAGGTACAAGGTTGGAGAGTGGCCGACAACTCCGGCTCTTCTCCACACTTCTTCCTCACACACCCCCTATCCTAATGATACAAGTGGGTGGAGTCCCTCTACTTCTTCTCCAAAATGTGTTGTATTTGAAGGGGGGGAGGAAGGCCCCCTTTTATAGTCCCCAAGGGCAGTTCCCGCCATCTCTATAAACGTTAGCCACGGCCTTGAGGAAGCGTAGGGGGTACTCCATGTCAAAATGCACTTGGACAGGAGTCTATCTGGGTTCAACCGACCTAGGGGTTCGGCTGACCCCAGGTGGAGCCTCCCTAGCTCTGCCTTCCTCTGGCTGGCTGGCAGGTGGGCCCTGGTGTTGGTCCTCGATGATTCGTGCGTTGGAGCACCCGTTTGGTCTGGTTTGTGGGCCCTTCTTGTAAGTGAGATGCAGGACAAGATCTATTATGCTTTTCTTCTGCGTTCACTTGTGTTTTTCCATGCTTTTCACTTGTGGGTGCCTGCAAATCATAAATCACCAAAACTTGTTGAATCGATTAGAATAAAACCCTATAGCAATATTTGGTGATTAAATAACATACAAAGATGCAGGAGTTGACGGTTGGATTTATGACTTAAGGACCGTCAACAGACCAGTGCCGATTTCCCGACCCCGTGCAACTTGCTATGGGTCGGACGGGGCCACGTGTCCTAGGATCGCCCGTTGAGCCTCCGAGTCGCTGTCCTGCTAAGCGGTCTAGCGCCGTACACGCCTCATGCTTAGTTGGTCATCTCGAGTGATGGTGGTTGTCTGATTCCAGCCTGGTCTGGGATGGCCTTTCTTTGGGTACCCATGGTAAAAGACCCCGACAATGTTCTCGCGTGAGGCTAGAGTAGTGATCATTAATGGAGACGTGCTGTCTGGGTTAAAGGTTTCATTTGAGTGTCACTTTACCCCATGGTTTATAAAGGTAGGCGTCAGGTGGTGACAGTCCTGTCCATCCTCCATAACCCTCCATGTTCGGGTAGAGGGGTAGGTGGTCCATAAAGTAGCTGAGTTAGCTAGTGTCTCCTCTGCTAGCCATGTATGGTTCTTCCGGTAGTGCTTGAGAGCCTAGAGCCGTATCCTAAACATGTGTATGTGTATGTGTATGTGTATACAAGTATGAACTATGCCTGCTTAGATTAGGAATGTATCTCTATATGCCCCTAAATACTCTTTCATCTCTCTTCCATCCTAGTACTTTCTATGTGAATCAGCATATCTTGTGTGTCACACTACCTCCCTATCATATTATCATTTACCTCTGCTCAGACTTTGGATATTTAATCAAGATATTTTCCTAAACTTAGTACTTCTTTAAACCACTGCCTTCCATGCAGAAATATAAATACAATACCCGAGATTAGTCACGGGTAAAATGCTACAATATTATTCCATGCGCTTGCGGATTTATCTGTGACCATAACAAATACCAACACTTTGAAGGGTGTTGGAGGTTCATGAACACTTGTTTTAAAGCTCTTCAAGTCTACTTTCAGATGGACCAAGAAACACCATTAGAATATATCGGAGTCGCCTAGAAACCACAGAGATATGTTTGAACCTCCAGTCATGGGCTAACAGCCTTGTATCAAGTTAAGCCCACTAGTGGTCGATTCTATGTTAGGGTCTGGACCCTCCCACGCCTCCTGGCTATCTCCCATGTATAAATACATGTTCGAGGCGCCAGGAGATTCATCCCTTGGGCAAGGTCTATGTGTTGTTTGCTTGTCCACTTGTTTTTGCTTATTCTTCAATTTGCTTGCAGGTTCAAGGCTGTTCTTGGCACAGCAAGAACAATACAAATCGAAGATGGTATACCTATGGCCAAGGCGCAACCCCTTGTGGTGTTGCAGTCGGACAGCCAACGTCGAATCCACCTCTAAATCCAAGATAACCTTCCTCTCATTGAAGATTAGGAACAAAAACCCTAGCGGGTTCTATCATATGGTAATCAGAGCAATATTTTTATGTGAGAGATTCTACCCATCCTTTTACCTGCAGTAAAAATATTCCCCCAAAACAGATTAGATCTGAAAATCCCAACAACAAGTTTGAGCCTTTGCTGTTCTATTTAGTTCTTTGCTTGTTGAGTTTTTAGTTTCATTGTTTGGACTAGTTGCTAGTTCTTAGTGGTTAATTTCTTAGAGTTTTGAGTTCTGATCACGTTTTTAGTCACCACGAAATCCACCAGAACCATTTACATCTCTGCTGCCAATTTGCCACCATGAATCCATCTTCCCCAATTGAGCACCCAAACAAATAGTCACATATTTTGTTTTTGATGTCTGATTCAAAATTTTAAATACAATCTGGAAAGCTTATCTTGTGATCTTTCCAACGGGATCTAGCTTTGCCTCCAAATTCATTTCGAGCGCTTCACAATTGTGCTGGAGATTTGTGATCTGCTGTCTGAACTAGAGATGTCGATCTGGTTTCGAAGGTGCTTTATGCAGTAATCCCCTTTTGTTTTGGTTGTTGTGATACTGAACAAAAGAGTTTTTGTGACACCCTAGGTGTCAAATTTGTACCACACTAGGAAGGAAATTGTAATAGATATGTTGAATTATATGAAATTTGAGTGTTTATGTGAAAATAAGGACTTAGGTGTAATTTTTGCAAAAGTATGGGTCCTTTTATGCAAAATATTTGAAGTACAAAAGTAACTTTCAAAGTTTACTTAGGACCAAAGTGTAAGAATGCAAGTCATTATGACATTCCATGAAAACTTGCAATTATGTCCAAAACTGCATAAAATCTACCTCAATAAGGACAAAACCTTATTAAGTTTAAATTTAGTTCAAAGTTCAAAATTAAAGCTGTGTACTTTGGGTTTTTGAACTTGAACCCTGAAGTAATGTTGTAGGGTTTGAAAAATGCTACAACTTCTATTTTGATCATTTTCTCATTAGGGTTTTGGATCAGTGGGAAATTTTACTTTACAGAAGGGTCCCTGAGGATTTTGAAAATTGCAAACAGATCCCTCGGACCCCCTCCCTTTCTTCTTCTTCCTCTGGCACCCTCTGCTCCTCTGCTTCCTCCGCCGCCGGCGCAGAACACCCCCCTTCCCACCGCTGTGCTGCTGCTGCCGCACCACGTCCTGCTTTCCCTCACCTCCACGCGTCGCTCCGACATCTTCCCGCCACTCGCCGCCCCTCTGCTGGCCGTCCTTGCGCGTGCCACGATCACTAGGAGCACTGCCCGGTCGCCAGCTCGCCGCCGCCATGGCAAGGACCCGAGCGACCCCTCTTGGCTTCTTTTCTTCTATCCATGACCTCCTCCTACACAGCGTCCCGTACCCCCGATCACCACCGCAGCCCGTTCCTCTAGTTCAGTGAGCTACTGGCCGCCGTGGGACACCGCCGTCGATCGCCCATTGCCCCCACCGACCCCCTAGCGAGCTTCCCCATCACCTGCTCGTTCTCACCAGCCCCTAACCACCATCGAATTCCTGACGGAGCGCCACCACCGGCGACCGCCACCCGCCTCCACCCCCTGCTCGCCGTGGAGCACCCCTCCCCGTCCTTCCTCGGCTCCAATTGACCCCGTATCTAGGTTACCCACGGCGCACTGAAGCTTCCTGACCCCTCCCCCTCGCCCAGAACTCACCAGAGCGCCGCCTCCGCCATACTCCTCCGCCGCCGACCCACCTGCGCTCGTCGCGCCACCGCAACAAGCCACCCTGACCTCAATTCCGGGCATCTACAGGTGCGCATGGACTTGGTGAAGCTCCCACGCCCCTCCACCCTCGCCGCCGGCGATCACCGTCTCCGGATTTGGCCGGTCAAACTCGCGCCCTTCCTCTGACCACAGCCAAGGACCTCGGGTTGAAAGAAATAAAAACCCAGGGGGCTGTCTGCGAAGTTCGTGACTCAAATGAATAGTGTCATCAGGGACTCCTTTGTTAATTTTTGTTGCAAATTTTAAAATTCCATAGAAATTCAAAGAAAAATCAGAAAAATGCAAATCTTGATGTTTTGGAATCCTCTTGAAGAGATCTTTACAGTAGAATCATAATATGTTTGGTGTTAGTTGAAAGTTTTTGCTGTAAAAATAGATTTGTGTTACTAGTGTTTAAATACTAGTTGTTTTTATCTTTTCCTTAACTAATGATTCAAACCATGTCTTGCTGTGAAATTTTTACGGTGAAATGATCATCTGATCCTAGTGTTGCTATAAAAATTTCGTGGTCATTCCTTCTGTTTAGCTATTTCTTTGATTTAATACTTTTTAAGTGAGCTTTAATCATGTTAAATAGTTTCCCTGCTTAGGAAATCCTGGTAATTTTTGTAGGGCCTTGTTTTAGTCGTATGTTACTGTCTGTAAAATTTGAGCACCAGTTCATGACTAGAACAGAAGCTAAAAATGAATCTTGTTAGTTTGTTGTCAATTTTGTTTATTTTCTCAGAATCAATTCTGTGTAGAATAAATCTTGAAAAATTTACAGTAGCCTAGACATAGTTTAATATGTAACTAATAAAAGTTTCAACCCTAGTGCTATGGTAGTTTATTTTTTAAAAATAAAATATGTTGTCTAATGTAGCTAACTAGGTTAGTTTATACTCGATAAATGACTACCCCGTAAAAGAGTAAATGAGATGTTTGATGAGTGAATTATGTTTTCATTGGATTGCAACTTTGTCATGAAATAAAATAAAAATGTATGCATCCATTAAACTACATCTTTGCATATCATATAGACTCAACTACTCTCGCTGACGGAGATTACGAACTGATCCCGGAACCAGAAGTAGGTTATTCTGAAGACCCCGGGAACGTCGTCGGAAATCTAACTGAAGCTCCGAACCAAAGTTCGGAAAACTTTGATACTCCTGCCCCCAGCCCCACTCAAGAAGGCAAGCTCCGGATATAAACCCGCTACTTTATTTACACTGCAATCTACATTTATATATATATACTTGTGCATTACGTTCTTAGGAGTTGTCTAGAAACCCTAGTTGCATATTCCTAGGAACCAATGTACTGAATGCTAGAACTTGAGTCCGAATAGCTGCTATGCTAATAGGACCGGTAGAAGTCGAGTGATTCTCTATCACTCGCGAGCTTTATAGGAATTGTAGTGTTTACATTCCTGTAATCACTATAAGGATGACGGACGGGATTTATGTGAAGTATCATGGTTGAGATGATACCCCGTCTGTGTTGATGAATTTGGCTAAGGTCGCAGTGTGTGGTAGCGGTGGTTAAGCGTTTGAAAGTACTAGCCACATGCTGTGAAATATGGTAAGCGGTAAGCCTAGTAACCAATCGGCCCGGCAAGTGGACATACCTCCCACCACTCGTATTTGGTTTTTCCGGTTACTCGCTTCGACGTGTGGGAATACGTGTTGTAGGGCAACCAAGAGTACGGTCATGTAGTCGCGCTACAGACGTACGTCCTGCACATTGGATATGCGTATGGTCCTGCAGTCGCTTGTGGTGGATCTGATCCACAAGTCGAAATGAAAGGCAAACGGTTGCTTCGGAACAATCGTTGGATGTTCCAAGCGTGTGAGTTAGGTTTGCCCTTGCAAGGTTATGAAATTCGATTCAGAATCGTCCATTTGTCGCGGAGATTGAGAATGCTTGATCCCTTTGCCACATAGAGTAACAAGAGCAACCTTATGGTTACCAAAGATGATGTTTGTTTAAAAGATTCTACCATGCTTGAATAGTTATAGTTGCTTACCTAGAATGGATAATCAACTAGAATCTGAAAGCTAAAATTTGAAAGTAAGGGTCTACTCTTTGTTGCTTTTTAGCTGAAAACTAAACCTAGAACTATTTAAAGCCTTCATAGTCTAGTTACATGGCTAAGTATATCATGAAACGGGTAAGCCTTGCTGAGTATTAAAATACTCAGTCTTGCAATGTAACTTTTGTTCCAGGTAATCTCCTTGAGGACTCTACTCTGCCTGTGCCATGGCCTTATGCTCTGCCCGATGGTTGGTCCATGGAATGGGACCCATCCCCGGCCAACACTGATCCTACCGAGTGATGTCATGCCAGGGCTTAGCATGATGTCCGTACTAGCGACGTGTATAATGGTCGTGTTTGTTTAATTCCGCTGCCGTAATCTTGAAAACTTTGAACTGGTTTGTAATAAATTCTATCAGTTTGAGAACTGATACTACTTTTGGAAATTCTTGTAATATTAATGCTTGTGATGTAAAATATGATGGCAATTGTATCTCTGGACTCGCCTTCGTGCGAGGTACCTTGTTTGATCCTGCATTCGGTGGTTTATCGGGACGTTACGCGACAGGCCAAGGGGTTACACCATTTGAAGTATATTGGAGCCCTTGAATGTGGACTTGCGTACTTGAGCTGGTGTAATTCAGGTTGGTTCTGCCACAGTTTTGACCCTTGAAAAAAAGAAAATAAAGAAAGAAAGAAAGAAAGAAAAAGAGCAAAAAAAGAGAAGAGGTAAAGCTGTTGTTTTTCTTGCACTCCTTTGCCACTTTGGTGTGTGATAGCGCTTGTGTTCAAGCTCATGTCTCTGACATGATTTAGCCCTAGAACCAGCATTAAAAATTGCTAACCTTTTCTTCTCTTGTTTGAGTAAAAAAATTTCAAAAAATGCCCCCTCCCGTCCCGTCACCGAGCTACCATAAACAGTGGCTAAGTTCATGCGCTCCGGAAACAGGGAGGGGGTCTCATATTTATAGGTGTCGTCATTAGTACCGGATCATAGCATGACCTGGTACTAATATACTTCGCCAATATTAGTACCGGTCAAGGTTTGACTAGGTACTAATGGACCGAACATTAGTACCTGGTCTAGCCACGACCGGTACTAATGGCTCTCTCTGGGAACATGGTTGTTGCAGCCGGCTAGTACAAAAACCTATATTTTCGATCCGGACCGATAGACCATTCTCTAGTAGTGGTGGTTAGCTTGATGAACACAACATATTTGCATCACGCTTGATAAATACAAATTGATGCAATAAAATTACGGAGCTGCTAGCGCTCAGACATCCGATGGGAACTTTTTCATCGGACACTCCGTCGCAACATTAAAAATAAACTACTGCAACATTTAAAATCACTATTTGCAACACTACAAAAATATATAAATATATAACTATATCATCTGATTCTATGATGGAAAATTCCTACCGCAGCATGGCACTATGTTTCATGCAACGTCCAATAAGGATGACAATATATAGAAATAGAGTTCTGTAACATTGATATTTACCTTTTGCATCATTTAAAAATTATAATTGCGATACTTCTAAACTATAGTTGAAACATTTCAAAAAATTATTTTTAAAAAAATTATAAAATAAATAGAATTACTCAATTAGATTAAAAGATGCAACATGAAAAATCAATAATTGAAACATTTAGAATAAATTTATGCAACATTCTAAAATAGTTGTTGCAACATCACCTCACATCTCAAACATACCAAAAATTATCACAGCAATGATCACATATCGACCTATTGAACAATCTTAAAACAACTATTGCAACATCAATAATCAATTGGAACTTCCACTGCAACATTAATAATCAACTTGAACTCCTACCGTAACATCGTTGTATGCATATCACAACTAAAAATTGTATACAAGAAATCCTCCACAACATCTTCCATTGAAGTTGGAGTGTCTTTCCCGCTGCAACATCAGCTCATATTTACCGTAACAAAATTATGAGAAAAAATTCCCACCGCAACATCAACGCGTGGGTCGAATGGCGTCCCATTTTTTTTTGAGCATCGGATACCCTCATGCTAGCATTACTGGCAAAATTAGGGAAATAAGGATCAACTATGCAAGACTGCACAAAACAAGAAGCAGAGCAAAAACATGCGTCGCTACCCAGATCGTGTGACCAGAATTTAAAGAAAAAGCGCTTCAAAAAATGTTAAGGTATTGTGCATTGGATTGTCCATGGATACTCATCTTTGTGATGTTGGAATATTTGGGCCTAGCCCATGTAAATCCAAATAATTCCTATAAAATCTCAAAGGCCCATTAGTGCATAGCTGCATGGCAACAAGTTAGTCCCACCTTGCTAGTGGAGGTGGAGGGAACCTAGCTTAAATAGTTGGATGCTCTCCATGCTCTTGCAAGTGTGGGTGAGAGGAAGAAGGAAGAACACGCGCGCGCTTGCCTCGCCGGGCCGGGCTCGGGCTCGGGCTCGGGCTTCGGGCGAAGGGCGCGGGCGCGCGACAGGCGACATGCGCACGAATGGTCCGCCAAAATCCGGGTCCAACTCTTGCGGGAAATCGGCTTTCTCTTGCAGATTTGTTTTCTGTTACGACTGTAAAGAGCCGATAGTTCCCCGTGATTGGCTCTCCGGTCTCGGGCGAAAGAGCCGATTGTTCCCCATGATCGGCTCTCCGGCCTCGGGCGAAGGGCGCACGACATGCGCGTGAAAGGTCCTGAAATCGGCTATAGAAAGCCGATTGCTCCCAGGCGGCTTCCTTTTGCCACATTCAATCTGTTATGGATTTCACACATGGAATTTTTAGGACTCATAACCGACTTGGTTTTTGGGACCCCTAAAACCCTAGCGGTTCCTTCCTATAAATATGCACGATTGCCGGAAACAGAACACAAGAGAAGACGCATAATACGCCTCGACCTGCCTGCTGCGCCGCCGCGTATGCTACTTCATCATGTTCGTCGACGTGCACCAGCGATCAGGAGAGCAGGTCTCCGGAACCTCATCCTCAGCGATCCTGCACTGGGAGAGGGCGAATAAGTTTTTTGGGAAGCGCTCTGCGCGA
Organism: Panicum hallii; assembly: GCF_002211085.1. Taxonomy (NCBI): domain Eukaryota; kingdom Viridiplantae; phylum Streptophyta; class Magnoliopsida; order Poales; family Poaceae; genus Panicum; species Panicum hallii. The sequence goes on from NC_038049.1 coordinate 19,418,802, forward strand.
CTGCTCGAATGCTTCTACATCGCCGTCCTCTACGTCCTCGTCACCACGGCTCGTCTACCTCCTCGTCAGTGGGGCACGACTCGGCATCGTCAAGCGCGCGGAGGTGCTGATTGTCGTCATCGTCCTCTTTGCCTGGTTATTCTGGTCAGACAAAAAATGTACAGTTTTCTATCCCTAACTATGCCTTTCATACCTAGTATGATCTTGTTAGGGTTGATCTTGCTGTGGCAATATTTTATCTTAAATTACATTATGAGCATGTTTAGATCTATTCGTTTTCTGTACGCTATTATCGTCATGTTCATGATTTATCTTCAGATTAATTTAAAACTGAAACTCTTATTTATTCCATCACTCCAAAAACCTTATAATAGGAACTTTAGTTTCATGGTTGGATTTGTTGATGCTCTGAGGCCCGAGAAGTTCTCTGGTGAGCACTTTAAGAGATGGCAAACGAGAGTGATTCTGTGGCTCTCTGCCATGAACGTGCTGTGGGTGTCTAAGGGCAAACCTGAGGGGACTCTTACCCCTGATCAGGAGAAGGCCTTTACCGAGGCCAACACACTTTTTGTGAGCGCTGTGATCGGTACACTTGTAGATTGCCTACAGGATGTGTACCTTCATCACACAGACGCTAAAAATTTGTGGGACGCCCTGGAGGCCGAATATGGCGGCACAGATGTTGGTGCTGAGCTGTACATCATGGAGCAGTACCATGACTACAAGATGACCGATGAGAAATCTGTAGTCGAGCAGGCTCATGAGATATAGTGCATGGCTAAGGAGCTTGAGCACCTCAAGATCAACCTACCCGACAAGTTTGTGGCTGGTGGCATCATTGCCAAGTTGCCTCCTTCATGGAGGGATTTCACCACTACTCTCAAACATAAGAGGATGGAGATATCAGTGTTTGATCTGATAGCATCCCTTGATGTTGAGGAAAAAGCTCAGGTCAAGGATGGGCGATCTAAGGCTGCTGAGGGCCAAACTAGTGCCAACATGGTGTAGAAGGCTCACGGCAAAGGCAAGGGCAAGGGAAAAAAGACCAAGCCGCAGCCTACCACTACTTTCAAGAAGAAGAAGTTTAAGGAAGGTCAAGGCTGTTTTGTGTGTGGATCTACCGATCATTGGGCAAAGAAGTGCCCACACCGCAAAGGAAGGAAGCCTTCACCTGAGCAAAAGACTGCGAACATGGTCACCATGGCTGGAGTGCAAACCAGCGGGTATAATTCTTTACCTTCAGTTTTTTCAGTATTTCAATCTACTAGTTGGTGGCTTGATACTGGTGCAAATGTTCATGTGTGTTCTGATGCTACCTTGTTTTCTTCTTACCAGACCGCTCGGGATTCTATTTGATGATGGGCAATGGGTCGCATGCTACTGTTCGTGGTGTTGGCACGGTCAATCTGAAGCTTACTTCAGGAAAGATTGTGCAACTGAAGAACGTGCAGCATGTCCCAACTATTGGCAAGAATCTAGTTAGTGGCTCCCTTTTGTGTAGGGATGGTTTTAAAGTAGTGATTGAGTCCAATAAATTTGTCGTGTCTAAGTGTGGACAATTTATTGGTAAAGGCTATGAGTGTGGAGGCTTGTTCTGTTTTTCAGTTTCAGATTACTGCAATAAGACCGTGAACTTAATTTTTGATGGTATAAATGAGAGCGATGCATCTGTTTGGCACTCGCATTTATATCATTTGAATTTTGGCTCTATGTTTCAACTTTCCACCATGAGTTTAATTCTGAATTTTTCCATAGTCAAAGGTTCTAAGTGCCATAGTTGTGTGCAATCTAAGCAACCTCGAAAACCTCACAAGGTGGCAGAGGAGAGATATTTGGCACCTCTAGAACTCGTCCATTCAGATATCTGTGAGATGAATGGCATGTTAACAGAAAGTGGAAAAAGATATTTCATGATCTTGATTGAGGATGCAACTAGATTTTGCTCTGTGTACTTGTTGAAAATGAAAGATGAGGCTCTTAACTGCTTTAAAATCTATAAGGCTGAAGTAGAAACCCAACTTGAGAAAAAGATCAAACGACTTAGGTCCAATCGAGGAGGTGAATATTTCTCTAACGATTTTGACTTATTCTGTGCAGAACACAGCATTATTCATGAGAGGACGCCTCCCTATTCACCCCAATCAAACGGGGTTGCTGAAAGGAAGAATCACATATTGTCTGACTTGGTTAATGCCATGTTAGACACCGCTGGATTATCTAAGGCATGGTGGGGGGAGGCAGTATTGACTGCATGTCATGTTCTGAATAGAGTTCCCATGAAAAATAAGGAAAAGACTCCTTACAAGGAGTGGATTGGGAGAAGACCTTCACTCTCTTACTTGCGCACATGGGGTTGTTTGGCCAAGGTGAATGTGCCAATCAACAAGAAGCGCAAGTTGGGACCTAAAACTGTGGATTGTATCTTTTTGGGTTATGCACATCATGGCATTGCTTATAGATTTCTAGTAGTTAAATCTGAGGTGCCTGATATGCATGTAAATTCACTGCTTGAGTCTCGTGATGCTACTTTCTTTGAGAATATTTTTCCTATGAAAGACTCGCATGTTATATCTTCATTACCTCTAAATGAAACAGTGAATACAACTCCTAAATCTGTTGAATTTTCTGAGCATGATGAACATACACTTGAATCAAATCATGAGGAGATTCACAGTGATGCTCCTAGGAGGAGTAAGAGGCAAAAGACTGCAAAGTCTTTTGGTGATGATTTTACTGTCTATCTCATAGATGATTCTCCCAAAACAATCACTGATGCATCTCATCTCCCGATGCGGATGATTGGAAAGAAGCTGTCCGTAGCGAGATGGACTCCATTCTCTCCAATGGAACTTGGGAGCTGGTCGAAAGACCGTATGGTTGCAAACCTATGGGTTGCAAGTGGGTGTTCAAGAAGAAGCTTAAGCCTGATGGTACTATTGACAAGTACAATGCTCATCTTATGGCTAAGGGTTACACCTAGAAAGAAGGCGAAGATTTCTTTGATACTTACTCACCTGTTGCGAGATTGACCACTATTCGTGTTCTACTCTCCCTGGCTGCCTCGCATGGTCTTCTCATCCATCAGATGGATGTTAAGACAGCTTTCCTCAATGGAGAGCTGGAAGAGGAAATCTACATGACACAGCCTGATGGTTTTGTAGTAGAGGATCATGAGGACAAGGTGTGCAAGTTGTATAAATCTTTGTATGGCCTGAAGCAAGCACCTAAGCAATGGCATGAGAAATTCAACTCGACACTCATATCAACAGGCTTTAGTGTCAATGAGGCTGATCGATGTGTGTATTACCGCTATGGTGGGGGTCAAGGAGTTATATTGTGTTTATATGTCGATGACATACTGATCTTTGGGACTAGTCTTGATGTAATCAACGAGGTCAAGACATTCTTGTGTCAAAACTTTGATATGAAAGATCTTGGTGAGGCTGATGTTATTCTCAACATCAAGCTGATCAAGGGAGAGAATGGTATTACTCTTTCGCAATCCCATTATGTGGAGAAAATATTGAATCGGTTTGGCTATAAGGATAGCAAATCTAGTCCAACTCCCTATGATCCGAGCTTGATCCTTCGAAAGAATAAAAGAATTGGCAGAGACCAATTGGGATATTCACAGATGATTGGTTCACTCATGTATCTTGCGAGTGCAACGAGGCCTGACATCTCTTTTGCTGTTAGCAAGTTGAGCCGGTTCACTAATAATCCGGGAGATGATCATTGGCATGCGCTTGAGCGCGTAATGCACTACTTGTTGGGTACTATGGAATACAAGATTCACTATTCCGATTTTCCTGCAGTACTGGAAGGATACAGTGATGCTAATTGGATATCGGATCTAGATGAGCTGTATGCCACTAGTGGATACGTTTTCACTCTTGGCGGTGCTGCTGTTTCATGGAGATCATGCAAACAGACGATCCTGACGAGGTCTACTATGGAGGCAGAACTCACAGCACTAGATACAGCTACAGTGGAAGCCGATTGGCTTCATGAGCTCTTGATGGACTTACCTATTGTTGAGAAACCATTGCCGGCAATAATGATGAACTGTGACAATCAAACGGTGATTGTCAAGGTAGACAGTTCAAAGGACAATATGAAGTCTTCAAGACATATCAAGAGACAGTTAAAATCAGTCAGGAAAATGAGAAACTCCGGAGTTATCATTCTGGGTTACGTCCACACTGAGAAAAATCTGGCGGATCCATTCACTAAGGGGCTGTCACGCAATGTTATAGACAATGCATCCAAGGAGATGGGTTTGAGACCCGTATAAGCTATTCACTAGTGGAAACCCAACCTATATGATTGGAGATCCCGTGAATTAGGATCTGGGAAGAACAAGCTAGAGGTTAGCATGAGAGTAATCTTTTAACTCACTCGAGAAGGATGCAATACTCTCGATTACTGCATGGCAGGTTAGCATTGGCCTTAATGTATTCTGTTGGCATTAATTAGCAAAGATGTTATCCCGCAGAACGTTCTTGAAAGAATACACCTATATGAGCCTGACTGTTGAACGGTCGCAGTCTGTGAGATTCGGGTGATCTCTATTAAGCTCATGTAGAGACCAAGGAGTATGACCTATATGCTCCAACCGCGTAGTAGCCTACTGGAGGTCAAGTATCAGTTTGACTGTAAGTGAAACTTATTTGCACAAAACTTGCAATTCAAGGCTTAGTCCATTGTTCAAGTTGTGAATAAGTGTAACTTGCTGTTCTAGATAGAAGTTCAACTTAACAGTCTCCATTGAAACACTGGTATAACAAACAATAGTGGGTTGAGGCAAAGCCACAATGAGACTTTGAGATCTGTTGGGGGATTGTTGGAATATTTGGGCCTAGCCCATGTAATCCAAATAATTCCTATAAAATCTCAAAGACCCATTAGTTCATAGGTGCATGGCAACAAGTTAGTCCCACCTTACTAGTGGAGGTGGAGGGAAGCTAACTTAAATAGTTGGATGCTCTCCATGCTCTTGCAAGTGTGGGTGAGAGGAAGAAGGAAGAACACGCGCGCGCTCGCCTCGCTGGGCCGGGCCGGGCCGGGCCGGGCTCGGGCTCGGGCTTCGGGCGAAGGGCGCGGGTGCGCGACGTGCACGTGAATGGTCCACCAAAATCCGGGTCCAACTCTTGCGGGAAATCGGCTTTCTTTTGTAGATTTGTGTTCTGCTACGGCTGTAAAGAGCCGATAGTTCCCCGTGATTGGCTTTCCGGTCTCGGGTGAAAGAGCCGATTGTTCCCCATGATCGGCTCTCCAGTCTCGGGCGAAGGGCGCGCGACGTGCGCGTGAATGGTCCTAAAATCAGCTGTAGAAAGCCGATTGCTCCCCGGCGGCTTCCTTTTGCCATATTGAATATGTTACGGATTTCACGCACGGAATTTTTGAGACTCGTAACCGACTTGGTTTTTGGGACGCCAAAAACCCTAGCGGTTCCTTCCTATAAATACGCACAGGTGCCGGCTAGAAACAAAACACAAGAGAAGACGCATAATGCGCCTCAACCTGCCTGCTGCGCCGCCGTATACGCTACTTCATCCTGTTCATCGGCGTGCACCGGCGATTGGGAGAGCAGGTCTCCAGAACCTCGTTCTTAGCGATCCTGCACTGGGAGAGGGCGAAAAAGGTTTTTGGGAAGCGCTCTGCGCGACTACTCGAACGCTTCCACATCGCCGTCCTCTACGTCCTCGTCACCACGGCTCGTCTACCTCCTCGTCAGTGGGGCGTGACTCGGCGTCGTCAAGCGCGCGGAGATGCTGATCGACGTCGTCGTCTTCTTTGCCTGGTTATTCCGGTCAGACAAGAAACGTACGGTTTCCTATCTCTAACTATGCCTTTCATACCTGGTTAGGGTTGATCTTACTGCTACAATATTTTATCTTAAATTACATTATGAGTATGTTTAGATCTATTCTTTTTCTGTACGCTATTATCATCATGGTCATAATTTATCTTCGGATTAATTTAAAACTGAAACTCTTATTTTTTCCATCATGTGACAACCAAACTTCGAGGACCGCCATGCACTTTACTCATGAAAAAGAAATGTGGCTCACCACACCGCCACAAGATGTGGCAAAGCATGTCAATAAATTGACCAAATACAGTTGATCATCGAAAGAGATTTGTCTTCTGAGTATAGTTCCAATATGTCTGAGACATTAATAAAGATTAAAGATGTCACTAGGAGAGCAGGATTTGTTCACGTATCAAACCAGAGTACAGACATTGTTTGACTGAAATGCTTGATGAGCAGCCATAGAAAAATGGGAAAAGTGACTCTCAACAAATTAAAAATTCACTTCAAATGCATGCTGCATAATCATTACTCTATAGCCAGAAAGCGAGTTAGGATTTACAAAAACAGCAATCCCACTCATCCTTCCATGAACCACTGGTAAGGATGAGAGCTCACCGGACATGCTAATAAAGCCGACAACGCTCTCCTTCTGAAAACAACAGTGAGTATACTGTTGATTGCAAATTCAGTATGCTTCATTTCCTTATTGGGCTTGTGTCACCGAACTTGGGTAGTGTCAGTAGTGTGTTCAACCTGGTGAAGCTCTCCGAGGACCTGTCATCTCCACTTATATTTGAGTCACTTCCATCATCTGCATCTTCAGGTGTTACTCTTTTACTACTGAGCCTGGGCTTTGTTGACCGGCCTTGTGCCTTTGGACTGGAGCCAATTCCCTTGCTACTAACAGAAGATCCTGATAAACCACCAGCACTGTCATCCTTGTCGAGAAAAAGGCATATCGTTGCACAATCATCAGTTTTGGAGGTTGGATATTTGAACCTCCAAGCGTGATTTGCTAAGTCAACAACAGAACGAGCTGCAAAGGAACGATCAGAACATGAAGCAACAACATCCACGACTTCCTGATTGGTCAAGACATCCCACACCTGTAGGCATGCATATCAGAGCAATTTAGGATCAAGTAGTTCAATTAGTGCTTATTTGAATGACATTTGAAAGCCAAATAAGTAAATAAGTGCAAATATTTTCATTACCCCATCTGTAGCAAGGACAATGAACTCATCCTTCTCTGTGATTTGTCTGTAAGTGACCTCAGGCACACAAATTAGCCCGAAATCCTTTAGACAAAAATCACCAAAAGCTCGTGCCATTGCTAGACCAGGGGAGTTGCAATTAGGAAGCCAAAGACGAGCCACATCTGGTTCATCCTGATGAGCAAAGACCCTTCCATTACATCGCTTGATTCTCCTTGCCTCCCCTATAAAACAATATATTGTATGCTGAGTTCTTCACCATTATTTTCAATATTGGCAACATCTACATAAAAACCCCGTATAGCATAAGGCCTGTTGAAACAGGTAATGAACGTATCACTTTATATTCTTTTAAAATATGGATCACAAACAATCACGCGAGACATGCCCTGTTTTGTTGATGTGCAAAGCTTGGATCACTTGTCACAAATCTTAGTGATGATATACTAAAAGAAAAAACCTTACATTATTGCTGAGGTGCTCCATGGGTTCATTGGGTGATTATAAAGTACGCTAGGTGACAGTAAACTGGCGCTCAAGGTTTAGATCTTGTTTGAGTTGTCTCACTGCTTTTCCGGTTATAGCCTCTTGCTCAATGTTTGCTGGTTGTGGAAGCAGTTGCATGAGAAGTGTTTGGCAAAGTGCTCCTAAATAAAATGCGTTTCTGAATTATAATATGTTTCCTAGGGTAAACATTTTGTCAGTCACGATGAAAATGCTCCCATTTTAAAATATGATGAGGATTGAAATCGTTGTTGGTAACATGGCCAGTGTGCAGCTTGAAAATGTTGGATAATTTCGAAGAAACAGGGAAAATGTAATGCAATTGGCATTAAAGCCGTACGGAACCTTGGATATGATACAGCCATGGTAAAAGTGTAATTAGGAAAAATGACATTACAGAAATTCTTTTAATGTTCATACATTTGCTGTTTCATTTTCCTAAAGTCAGTTTATCCAATAACTTATGGTTGTTAGATAACGATAGATATCAAGTGTCGTGTCATTCCAAGGTCCGGATCATTTAGACACGGGGGGCTCCTATCTACCTTCTGGTTGGTGGATAGAATGTACATCTATAATCTAGTAATAGATTGCATGTACATCTACAAGCTAGTAGCAGCCCAGTAACCAACCCAAAATAGCCTACAAACTAAGCTGGCCGTTTACTTATTTTTTTGCATGCGCCATACATATGCTTCAACAAAAACAAAGGCATCACGGCTAGAGTGCTGGACGCTGGGCACGTGCAGTGCACACGACGCATGAGGAGCATGTGGGCATGTTAGCAACTTTTTCTTTGTATTCTTTTCTCAGCCTCGTTATATTAACTTTATTTTGAAAAAAACACGAGTAAAGTATGAAGTTAGTTTATTCAACATTTTAAAGTACTACATTCAACATTTCTTTAAATCTAGTTCAACATTTTATACGGCAATGTTGAAATAGTATATCTAAAATGTTGAGTTAGTATATCTTAAATGCTGAAATAGCTCACTCAAAATGTTTACATTCAAATAACAAATTAGAATAGTTATATTGAATCTCGTTTTCCAGAGAAAATTCTAAGAAACATCATGATTCAAACGGAATTGAAATTGAATGCACCATTACCGAGAAAAGTGAGTTTATAATTTGGAAGCCAAACCTCAAACCAACCAACACCAACCTGCCACCTGTCTTATCACTGTCAGACAACCACCTAGTGGCAGCACTGCAACATGTGCACATACTCCCCACGCCTGGTTGTGTTCTCTCGCGCAGGCACGCGTCTTAAAGTGGATGATTCCTTGATCGGTAAGCAAGTTTCTTCCCGAAGATAAATCAGGACTCCGAAGGTGGCCGGGCCACTAGGACCGTAGCCCAAGTCTTGGGCCCTCTGATAACTGGTACCATCCAGGCCACTAGGACTTAAAGAGTTCTATGCCACAAGCCAAGTCCAGCAGCAAGCTGCCTATGTGCATCCGCCCCATTCACTGTTGGAGTTATGGGCTTGGCCCATTCATTCTAATCAATACATTAAAAGAATTTAAAGCCCCCTATTAAATGCTAGGGAATCATTAGCTTAATTCCATATCGGGAATTGAGAAGGATCTCAACCGATTTAAAAGGTGGACCTCGTGTACACCATTTGTGAAGCCGGTAAGAGGAGGACGATGAACCACAAGCACGCGCTCGCTCGCCTCGGCGAGCCAGGCCAAAACAGAGAATTAATGTTGACAGTAATGACTGGACAATCAAGACTCTTTACGACGTCCAGGTTCGTTGAACCCGAGGCACAATAACTGCGGCTCATTGAACCTGAGACACCTCACGCCTATATAAACCACCACCCCCTCCTCCCATCCTCACTCAACTCAGCACTTGAGCAAGGCACTCCTGCTAAGGAGATCTCTCTCTTCTCCCTCAGCTGCTTTTTGCCATTCCCATCGCTCTAGCGAGAGCAGGCCTCTGGGACCTTTGCTCGCTGAAGGTCCTGCACGGGACGCGGGCAATCAGGTTTTTGGGGAGCGTCTTGACGCGACTGCTCGCTCCCTGAATGACTACTTCGTCTACTTCCCGGCGTGACCTTTGAGCAAGGCCAGTCGAATAGCATGTCTATTCCAGCTGGTAACGGCGCAACTGGTGCCCCCGGCACTGGTTCCGCCTTGAGGTACTTACTAAACCTATTATGGTTTAAATCTTGGTTCATGCTTATTAGTAAGAATAACATGAACACATGCACATATCTTATTCACACATTATCACTCATTTATATCATGAAATTGCTAGTAATATTTGGAATTAAAATATACCGAAAATTGCCTAGTTGTCTAACAATCCAAAAACCTGAATTTGTTAATAGACTTTCGGTATCTAGCTTTGCTGCATCAATCAAACCACCACCTTTTGATGGTTCAAATTACAAACGTTGGCAAGAGCGGCTTATACTATGGTTAACACTATCGAGAGTGATCCATGTAAAAGAGGGTAAGCCTGAACAGTTCCCTCCAGAGGAAGGGAGTGTGTTCGATGAGGCTGATATCCTCTTTTGAGGCTTGATCATTAGTGTTCTCGGTGAAAACCTGGTGGATTCTTATATCCGGCTGCCAACTGGCAAAGCATTGTGGGATGCTCTTGAGGCTCAATATGGAGTATCTGACGCCGGGAGTGAGTTGTATATCATGGAGCAGTTCCTTGAATATAGGATGGTCGAAGACCGTTCTGTGGTGGAACAGGCTCATGAAATACATACTCTGGCAAAAGATCTTAAAAATTGCAGCAAAGAGTCCCCATGTGTGTTACCCAATAAGTTTGTGGCCGGAGGTATAATCTCTAAGCTGCCACCTTCTTGGAGGGACTTTGCTACTTCTCTAAAACACAAGAGACAGGAGTTCACCATAGATAGACTCATAGGGACTCTTGATGTTGAGGAGAAGGCGAGAGCAAAGGACATACGTAGGAAAGGAGTTGTTGGTGCTTCTAGCGCCAATCTTGTTCAGAAGAACAACTCCCGCAAGAACAAGAAAAAGCCACCGCAGAACCAACCAAAGACTAAGCAGACAACCACTTTTAAGAAGAAGAAGAAGAAGAAGGGAGCTTGCTATGTGTGCGCTAGTACGGACCACTTTGCTGCAAAGTGTCCGAACCGCAAAGGCAACGACTCCGCCAACATGGTTATTAGCGAGCCTGGAGGAACATCGGGGTACGGTAATTTATTACCTACTGTTCTTTCAGTCTTTGGTTCACCCGAATGGTGGGTTGACACTGGTGCTAATATTCATGTTTGTGCTGATACTTCTTTGTTCTCTTCTTACCAGACCGGCGGGACTTCCTCCTTGCTGATGGGGAACGGATCGCATGCACGTGTTCTTGGTGTTGGTACGGTAAATCTGAAGTTTACTTCAGGGAAGACCGTGCAGTTGAAGAACGTGCAGCATGTCCCCACCATCAAGAAGAATCTAGTCAGCGTCTCTCTACTGTGTAGAGATGGTTTTAAATTAGTCTTTGAGTCTAATAAATGTATCTTGTCTAAGTTTGGTACTTTTGTTGGAAAGGGTTATGAAAGCGGAGGCTTGTTCCGTCTTTCTTTGTCAGATGTTTGTAATAAAGTTGCATACAATGTTATTAACGTTGATGAAACAAATGTTTGGCATTCGAGGCTTTGTCATGTTAATTTTGGTTGTATGATGCGCTTAGCTAATTTGAGCTTAATTCCAAAGTTTACTTTTGTCAAAAATTCTAAGTGTCATGTATGTGTTGAATCAAAACAAACTCGTAAGCCTCATAAGACCGCAGAGGCAAGGAGCTTGGCACCCTTAGAATTAATTTATTCCGATTTGTGCGAAATGAATGGAGTGTTGACAAAAGGTGGTAAAAAATATTTCATGACTTTGATTGATGATAGTACTAGATTTTGTTACATCTATTTGTTGAAGTCAAAAGATGAAGCTTTACACTACTTTAAAATCTATAAAACTGAAGTAGAAAACCAACTTGAGAGAAAGATCAAAAGAGTTAGGTTAGATCGTGGTGGCGAGTATTTCTCAAATTTATTTACTTTATTCTGCGAGGAACATGGTATTATTCATGAGAGGACGCCTCCCTATTCACCTCAGTCAAATGGGGTTGCCGAAAGAAAGAATCGCACTCTAACGGACTTGGTTAATGCCATGTTAGATACAGCGGGACTTTCCAAGGAATGGTGGGGTGAGGCTATATTGACTGCATGTCATGTCCTAAACCGTGTTCCTACAAAGAATAAAGAGATAACTCCATTCGAGGAATGGGAGAAGAAAAGGCCAACACTGTCATACTTACGTATATGGGGTTGTTTGGCAAAAATGAGTGTGCCAATAACTAAAAAATGTAAGGTTGGACCTAAAACTGTGGATTGTATCTTTCTAGGTTATGCTATTCACAGCGTTGGGTATAAATTTTTAATAGTGAAATCTGGAATACCTGACATGCATATTGGTACTATAATGGAGTCCAGAGATGCTACATTTTTTGAAAATATTTTTCCCATGAGAGATGAAACAAGTTCATCTAGGCAAGAGTTCATCAAGGATGATGGCTCTGCTGAGCCGATAGAACACAATGGACATTCACTTGTGGAAAATCCTGAGGAGGATAACAATGATGCTCCAAGAAAGAGCAAGAGACAAAGGACTGTAAAGTCTTTTGGTGATGATTTCATTGTATACCTTATAGATGATACACCCAGAACCATTGAAAAGGTATATTCATCTCCTGATGCTGACTATTGGAAGGAAGCAGTGAGGAGTGAGATGGATTTTATTATGTCTAATGGAACCTGGGAGGTCGTTGAACGTCCTTATGGATGTAAACCGGTTGGATGCAAGTGGGTGTTCAAGAAAAAGTTTAGGCCAGATGGTACTATTGAAAAGTACAAGGCTAGGCTTGTGGCCAAGGGTTATACCCAAAAAGAAGGAGAAGATTTCTTTGACACTTATTCACCAGTTGCCCGATTGACCACAATTCGAGTGTTACTTTCCCTGGCAGCCTCTTATGGTCTTCTCGTTCATCAGATGGACATTAAGACAGCTTTCCTCAATGGAGAGTTAGAAGAGGAGATCTATATGGATCAGCCGGATGGGTTTGTATCAAAGGGTCAAGAAGGAATGGTTTGTAAGTTGTTGAAATCTTTATATGGTCTCAAGCAAGCGTCTAAGCAGTGGCATGAAAAGTTTGATAGAACTTTGACATCTGCTGGCTTTGTTGTGAACGAAGCTGACAAATGTGTGTCCTATCGCTATGGTGGGGCTGAAGGAGTGATTTTGTGCTTGTATGTGGATGACATACTGACCTTTGGCACTAGCCTTAATGTGATTAAGGAAGTCAAAGAGTTTTTATCTCAAAATTTTGAGATGAAGGATCTGAGAGAAGCTGATGTTATCCTTAATATAAAACTGGTAAAAGAGAGCAATGGTGGGGTGATTCATACACAGTCTCACTATGTGGAGAAGGTGTTAAGTCGCTTTGGTTATAGCGACTATAAACCTGTCTCAACACCATATGATGCCCGTTTAATTCTTAGAAAGAACAAAAGGATAATGCGAGATCAGCTGAGATATTCTCAGATCATTGGTTCATTAATATATTTAGCGAGCGCTACAAGACCTGACATCTCGTTTGCTGTAAGCAAACTAAGCTGGTTTGTTTCAAACCCGGGAGATGATCATTGGAAGGCTCTTGAAAGAGTAATGCGCTATCTAAAGGGGACAATGAACCATGGAATTCACTACACTAGGTACCCAAGGGTACTAGAAGGGTACAGTGATTTAAACTGGATTTCTGATGCTGATGAGATAAAGGCCACAAGTGGATATGTGTTTACACTTGGTGGTGGAGCTGTTTCCTGGAAGTCTTGCAAGCTGACCATCTTAACGAGGTCAACTATGGAAGCAGAACTCACAGCATTAGATACCGCCACTGTTGAGGCTGAGTGGCTTCGTGAGCTCCTTATGGACTTGCCGATAGTTGAAAAACCGTTACCGACAATTCTAATGAATGAACCGTGACAATCAAACGGTAATTGTCAAGGTGAACAGTTCAAAGGATAACATGAAGTCATCTAGACATGTGAAAAGGCGGTTGAAATCTGTCAGAAAATTGAGAAACTCCGGAGTTATAGCCCTGGACTATATTCAGACGGCTAAAAATCTGGCAGATCAGTTTACAAAGGGTCTTTCACGAAATGTGATAGACAATGCATCTATGGAATTGGGCTTGAGACCCACGTGAGTCATTCTATAGTGGAAACCTGTCCTATGTGATCGGAGATCCCGTGAATTAGGATGGTGAAACAAACTAAAGTCTGACTGTGAGAAGAGAACCTTTGTGAAAAGGGCTCATTCCATGTATAAGGTGCATTTCTCTTCTAATCTGTATGGCAGGTTGGTCTATACCTTAATGTGTTCCAGGTGGTTTCTTTGAAACAAATGAGTTGTTTTCTTGAAACAAAGATGTTGTCCTACAGAACATCTGAAAGGAACACACCTATATGAGTCTAACTACTAGTCATGGTCTATGAGAACTGGGTATTCTCTAGAAACTCATGAAGGGCTTGGAGTATGACTTATAAGCTCCAAATCGCGGGGATGCTTTTGCAGCCTAGTACCAGTGTAGGGCTCTGGTCAAACTTGTTTGCACAAGACTGTCAATTCAAGGCATAGTCCATTGTATAGTTGTGAATAAGTGTAGCTTTTGTCCTAAATGGAAGTTCAACTTAACAGTCTCTGTCAAATACTGGTATATCAATGAGGGAATAAGGGCATTTCTAGTGTGGCTTGAATTTCTTGGTGGGGATTGTTGGAGTTACGGGCTTGGCCCATTTATTCTAATCAATACATTAAAAGAATTTAAAGCCCACTATTAAATGCTAGGGAATCATTAGCTTAATTCCGTCCCGGGAATTGAGGAGGATCTCAACCGACTTGAAGGGTGGACCTCATGTACACCATTTGTGAAGCCGGTAAGAGGAGGACGGTGAACCACGTGCGCGCGCTCGTCTCGCCGAGCCGGGCCGAGGCTGAGGCCGTGGCCGTGGCCGAGGCCGAGGCGCGGCGCGCGTGCACGGACGTGACGTGATGTGCTGAGATGAGAAGGACGTTTTGCTGTAAAGAGCATTAAAACAGAGAATTAATGTTGACAGTAATGACCGGACAATCAAGGCTCTTTACGACGTCCAGGTTTGTTAAACCTGAGGCACAATAACTGCCGCTCATCAAAGTCATTTATGACGTCCAGGTTCATTGAACCTGAGGCACCTCACGCCTATATAAACCACCACCCCCTCCTCCCATCCTCACTCAACTCAGCACTTGAGCAAGGTACTCCTGCTAAGGAGACCTCTCTCTTCTCCCTCAGCTGCTTTCTGCCATTCCCATCGCTAGTGCTGCGCGCACAGCTCTAGCGAGAGCAGGCCTCCGGGACCTTTGCTCGCTGAAGGTCCTGCACGGGACGCGGGCAATCAGATTTTTGGGGAGCGTCTTGACGCGACTGCTCGCTCCCTGAACGACTACTTCGTCTACTTCCCGGGTGACCGTTCGTGGGAACGACTACTTCGTCTACTTCCCGGCGTGACCGTTTGTGGGACTGCACTGCGAACTTCTTCCTGCATCGACATAGTTCGGCTACTTCGAGCAAGGCCAGTCGAATAGCCTGTCTATTGCAGCTGGTAACGGCGCAACCGGTGCCCCCGGCACGGGTCCCGCCTTGGGGTACTTACTAAACCTATTGTGGTTTAAATCTTGGTTCATGCTTATTAGTAAGAATAACATGAACACATGCACATATCTCATTCACACATTATCACTCATTTATATCATGAAATTGCTAGTAATATTTGGAATTAAAATATACCAAAAATTGCCTAGTTGTCTAACATTCACTAACCTAGCATGGCAGCAAATGCACACGACACACCGCACACGCCTCTAACATTCCAGCCTCTGTGTCGCCCACCTCTCACTCCCACGAGAGCAGAAAGATGCCGCCGCCACCACCGAAATCCAAACCCTAGCTGCCTCCCTTGATCAGACGATCATCATCCTTGTCCCCTCCTCCATAGACTGCGGTTGTTGGCTCCACCTAGGGGTCCTTGCGGGCTCATCATGGCCTCATGGCCGCCACCGGTGGACGGTGGCCCTCGCTCAGTCGCCCTTTCATGGGGCACTGGCTCCGGCTAACCAGCCACTTCCCACTGGGCACGGTTGAACAGTGCACGTGATAGTTGATGCACAGGGCGGCCAACAGCCTGGCGCTAGAAGGCACACTAGATGCACATGGCAGTCTGATTTAGTTACTGCTTTATTTACATGGCACAGTCAGGTAATTTTTCAATGGCATGTAATAGGTTACATTCAGTGATTCAGAGTACAAATGAATGTTCCTTGTTCAATAATTAATTTTAGTTTTGTGTTCCTTTTGTTAATGTTTATTTCCATCTTATCCATGTCCAGGTGCTACTGTCCATGAAGATGAAGTCATGGAGCCTCAAATGCACCTTCACTAGAATGGGCACATTTGCATGTAAGTTTTTATCTATTACATCGCATTGTTAAGCATATATGTCAAGTATCATCACAATTGGAAATTTCCAATCTTTTGCTATTTCTTGATGTATGACTGGTATGGATAGTTTATGTACTTAAATTTCAGCCCTAGTCTTGGTCCGCCACTGTCTAGACAGGAGGATACCAGTTGTACTACTGTACAGAGTGATTTAATTTGTAGTTGAGCACGACAAAGGAACAACAGCTGTGTTTGGTTGCAAAGCTACTAGATTTTCAGAGTACAAAATGATTGAAATCCAAATATGTAGAGAAGATTATGGTCATTTTGGTCCAAGCAAGCTGCGTTGATTTTGGCCTGACTTGTTCGCAGTTTACAACTCTGCATGAGCTGATGTGGAAGGCATCAAAACATCTAATCTATCTCACTGGCTTTCAGGGATTTGTCTATCTTCTCCTTGGCTCCTTCATATTCAAGTTTCCCTCCATGCACCCGCAATATCTGCCCTGGCGAGGATTCTGGAGTGATGCAGCCTACTTTCTTAATCTTTGTGGGGCAGTCATGTATAGATTAGATGTTATGGTTGGCGTATAGTGCCACTGGTGTGGGTACAGACTACAGAGATAGCTAGCTGCATGGTCAGCGCCAATCATGCTGGCTTGAACCCCATGTTGATCACGAGGAGATTTCATCCTTAAGCAAGCAAAGTATTATACAAATAGTTGATCTTAGAGGTGCGAATTGGTGACCTTTAGGTGCACCTCCAACCTTTTTAGTTCAAATATTTGTACTATTTCTTCAAAATAAGATTTCAATTTGAAAAATTAGCACAAATATTTGAACTAAAGAGGGTTGGAGGTGCACCTAAAGGTCACCAATTTACACCCCTAGTTGGTCTATTACAATTTAGTGCTATCATGTGTGGTAACTCCACATCATTGCCAAGCAAACAATGAAGTCCCTATCTCTAACTCCTTCCCTCCCTATATTCCCCTCTCCTAGCCATGGTAGCCAAGGTAGGGCATCAAACCTGATCTTCCTACTACCTGCAACTACGTTCTTTGCAACATCCACTAAAGAAACTGAGATCCTAATTAATTAGAAGTGACAAATGGAGAACTTGCATTTTGAGACCCACTTGAGCATTTTTTGTAAGTGTGTTTAAATTCTCTTTTTTCCTGAAGCTACTGCACCTTTCGGTATCCAACTCCTTATGACCTCTAGTTCGTTAGTGTAAGCTTCATCCTTTTCGTTATCTCAATCACGAAAAATAGGTATTTTCAGCTGTTTCACCAGATCACTAGCACTTAATATGCCTGAAAAGGACAGGATTATAGTACATAACCTCATTAGTCTTTAATTTGTTAAACAAAAAGGATGCTCAGGGGCAGAACCATCCCACCAACCACAATTTGTTAAACAAAAAGGATGCATCGCCTGGAGGCATAAGACTAGCTGCACCGTTAATAGTGCTGACCCTTACCAAGTGGCCCCTCCCCCACAATTCATTGGTGCCACGCACTGTTTCACCACTTTCTACTACCTCTGCATCATCACAATATAACTGTTCCCTCCCACACTCCGCCATCAACACCCTACAGCACAGAGCTGTCTATGATATGAAAGAAAAATAATTGTGCCATAGTCCATCAAACAAATATTCCAGTTCTGACAAAGGCTTTGCTGGCCAGTGGTCACTTAACTTAGGCTTCTGTAAGACTGCAAGTGTACTTCAATGGCAACCAGTCGGGTAACCTTACAAAATCAAAATTTTATTTGTACCAGTTGGCAGGCCTCGTGAAATAAATAATTTGCCTCTGTTGAATATATGAATATTCTAAAGGTCAGAATTGTGGGCTAAGAACACATAACAAGGGAAGTGTTCTGTGTCAAGGGAGAAACCAACAAACATTTGTTACGTTGCTGCATATTTATTGTAAAAGAATGATAGATACAAAGTAATATGGAAAAATGGTGACCAACGACAACACACACAGTCACTAGTAGCTGCCTAGCAGGAGCTACCAAGCTAGTCAATGACTCAAATTGGAACTGAAAAGTAGAAGAACGTATTTTAAATTTGAGAAGCGAGGGAGAGTTACTTGGATGATCAGGTTTCAGGTCAACTGTCAACTGATGAGCCACCAAACGACCCTTTTGATCTCTGGTGCCTAGTACAGCCCTAGAGTCACCTAAATTCCCAACAATAAGATCCTCGCCCTGATAATACAGAGGGAAAGCTTAAATAGTCAACATATGGAACTTCTGAAGTAAAATTAACCCATTTTTAAAGAAAACAGGTACCTGCTTGATTAAAGTAACTGCTGTACTTCCACTGCAAATGCTATCAATATTTCTGTGTAATTTAAGTTCTTTATCTGTTACTCTAAAAGCCTTTCGGTACGAATCTTTCATTGTGCAAAAGAATTCCCGATGTTCTCGTTTCTGTCCAGACATGGGAGACTTGTCTTCTGCATCTGCATATGGGGATAAAGTTTCTTCTAGAATTGAGCCATCTGAGTTGCTGATAGGGCTTTCCCCGTAGTCGTCATATATCAAATCACGCAGCTTTGAAGGGAGAGTATCTCTAACTTTCCTTGCAACGACATGGCCATGTGGGCCATGTCCATCAAAAACTCCACAAAAAATTGTGTCTGCTCTTCCATTAAAGTTCTGTACATAATGAAAATGGTATTTCCAAGGTATGATCATATATCAAGAGAAGGCAAAGAAAAGATCAAAATTTTCAAAGGAGGCAAACATAACTTTTCATTGAAAGGCTATAGTGTCAAAGATGGAGGAATTTTCCATTCTCTATTTTGCTCATTTGATGCATATACAGGTCAAGCTTTCCTAACATTCCAATATGGTGACCAATATACAACTTTGATAGCTAATTTTTATCAACATAGAAAAAATATTTATTATGAAGATATTTCTCAGGACAAATTATCAACACTGTTTTCAGATATTTAAATTCAATTTACAACAAGAAATTTGATTCAAAGTTCAGTTCTTTGGCTGCAAGCAACCCAAAGTGACATGCTTTTGTGACAAGGTAAGTACTAAACAACAATCCTGTTCCTCAATGAGCAAATCGCAATACTATGAGATTTTTCTTTGAATGAAAGACGCAAGATGGACTGCAACATCCAAACTTCCAAGCCTTCAAATTCACTGAAACTGTTGGGAGATGCTGCGACATGCCTAGTGTTCAACCACTTAGTCATTCCATTGTTCGTTTTAAAACATTTGATAGATGCATCAGATCAGATAGTTGAACCTTGTAGAAAAAAATGAAATCAAAACAGTTGAATGAGGCTGGCATCATTATTAAGCTAGGGTGTCAAAGATGGGATGATAACGCAATTGGAAAATTCAACATTCACTATTTTGCTCTGTGGAGTTGTACGCAGGTGGAGTAGCTACATTTTGGTGCTGCACTGTCAGTAAGCATTACATTATTCAGAGTTTGAACCATGGACCATCAAGAAATAACTTTTAAGTCCAGAGAACATAATAAACCATGACATTATTTCTATATGAGCGGAGGACATAAGGGTTATGACACTAAGAAAGATGGTTTATTGCATCCAATGATTACTTAGTCTGCGAACATCACTATGGTAGCAGGGAAAGATGATGATCGATGAACCATGCCAAGACTCTGTGTCATCCAATTGTTCCTATGAAAACACATCAAACTTCAGGAAAATTATGCAATGTTATCCTGAAGATAGAAGGGTTGGCAGATCAACACATAGTATTCTGAATGTTTCGTTTCTAATTGAGCTTATCCCATTAAAAGCATGGATTCGTTCCTAATACTCCTTGGTGAGATTGATATCGACGATAACGAACTTTGGCAATTAATAAATGTAGAGACAGTCGGAAGGTAAACGATGTCGATTGTCATAGAATGAAGAAAGGGAGATCTCAGGAGACCAGCAGATAGATATACATTACATACCTCCCAGACGACCATGGCGTCCTGGTTGGTGCCCTTCCTCCCCTGCCGCGTGAACAGGCAGGCCGCACTGCCCACTCCGTTCCCAGCGATCCTCCCAGGGACCTCCTCCTCCGTCGTCCTGCCTTCTCGCTCTTTGCCCCCGGGTGCCGCCCCTGCTGCTGTGGCTGGCCGCTGCTCCGCCGTCAGGCACGATCCCATCGACAGCGCCCGCACCACATCATGCAGGCAGTCAAGGCACCCGCTGCCTCCGCCACCCGACGGCGCTGCCGTCGCCACCGTTGCCGCCGTAGCCGCCGCCGTTGTGCCTCCTCTATCAGAAACAACCCACCTGTCTCCGGTCCGCCCCAATGCCGTCCAAGATCCCACCTCCTCGCGGCCCGCGCCGCCCAAATCGATCTTTGTGCGACAAAGCGGTGGCGGTGGCTCTTCCGATTTTGATCGCGTCGCGGGAGCTGGGGAGGAAGAGGACCGACCAGCACAGAAGGCGGCACGTCAGGCGGCAGTGGCGGTGGCAGAGGCGGGCAAAGAAAAAGGTAAAGGCACGACGGGGAGCGGACAAGAATAGGGTGCTGGTGGATCCGACGGCGAAATCGGGGAGGGAAAATAGTACGAGGGGCAGGGAGGAACAAGAGGTTGTGCGCGGTTTGGGCAGTGGCCCGATCGGGTTAAGCAGCACAGTCGGTTGGCTTCTTTTTCGGCTGCTGCGGTTAATCGCTTCCACAGTGGAATTATGAAGGATCGGAGTGAATTAAGAGGGGATTTTTATTTTCTAGTGGTGCGTGGCACGTCTTTAAAGAGCAATTATTTAAAAATAATTTTATTCCATCGAAACTATTAAAAATTTAATTTATTTATTAGTATATTATAGCAACCCAATCTTATCTAAAACAATCTAAACAATTTGCCCAAAAAAAATAAAACAATCTAAACAAGAAACACTTACGAAGCTGCATTTCGAGAAGGCAGCCGCTTATTGTATATTGCCACAAGTACTTCACTATAGACTTGCCTCCACAAGCGTGGTGCATCGCAATTTCTTTAGCTCCTCAGCTCGAGCGGCAACTTGCAAATTTGATGCCATCACACAACATAGGGTCTATATGTATACCAATTCTAACATCTGCAATTGTCACACCCGATTTATAAGAACATAAATCGAGCAATCATATATGCGCCAGGATCAAGTCACGCATATATACAACAGATTATCAAGATATCACAACATATGTCAAGAATAAAAGCGTATAAATTATAAAATGAATATCTTTATTACAACTGAATCAAGAATCAGTTCAAGGAATGCGGAAGCGTAAAATAAATACATGAAGAGCAGGGCGCCACAGGGACGTCGGCTGGGAAACAACGCCTAGAAATCGTCGAGTCCGCTGATGTAGTCCTCCACGTCGCCTGGTACTGAGCAGCAGTCGAAGATGTCCCAAAGAGAACAGACGAGAGGAAGAGGCAAGTGTGAGTACACAACTTGTACTCAACAAGTATAACACGAGTTATGAGGCTCTAGGGTTAGCTGACTTGACTGCATTAGCTTTTAATCTTGGCAAATTTTATTAAAACTAATTACTACAAGTGGATGAATTACCATAACCCAAGTTACATAATAATTAATCAAAATTAATCATGAGACTACTGAAAACCAAGCCAAAACCACCAAAGATACAACCCACTAATCAGACGGAGGATCCGGGCCGCTCATGACTGTGAGCACAGCTGATATATCAGTTTTACACTCTCGAGAGGTTGCACAACTTTACCCACAAGTCGTGAGCTACACTAGTTGTTCATCACAGTTCCTTAGGTGAGATGGCTAGCAAGCACACTACGAGACCGTTACAAAGGATCAAGTTAGTAAGGTGTAACCGCTAGGATTCTGGATCAGCGACGATGGGGCCCACCTCCGGGGGTACAAGACACACAGTACAGACTAAGCCGGAGGAGCAGTGACCATTGAAGCTTACCACCCCTCTTGCCCACGCAGGTAAGTTACTCCCGAACCAAAATGACCTAATTAGTAAGTCAAGACCGTCCCATTCCAGTCTTGTGGTTGCGCGGTTGTCCCAGGTTGTCGCTCTATGAACCGGTCCTCATGGAGAGTGGCCAACCAAGCACTAAGCACCGTGCTGGCCCCCTAAACCAAGTTTCTAACAAAACATCTTTTAAGGAGACGTGAGCCACTCAAGCACACAGCACAGAGGGCCACTCTCAGGATTAAGTTGCATAAGACCATTAGGCAAATTTAATTAAAAAGGACCAACATATGTGTGAGAGCGCAGCACCTAGCATAACTAACCAAAATGCAACCCAAGGAAGATATATAAAGGATAGAGGTAGCTAGGAAATCCTTATAGGCATACAGAATTAAAATGCAGTATGAAATTGTATTTAAAAGTGATAGGAGGTTCATGTTATACTTGCCTTCCTCGAAGTTCTCCTGCTGCTGCTCAAAAGCTTCAGAAGATGGTGGCTCCTGGTACTCGTCCAAAGGCTCAGCGTCTACTCACGATCGCAATGCCAAAACATGGTCCAACACACACACATACATGCAAACAAGGACAAGAGATAAGAAACAGTACAACATTACATAAAAACAGCACACAAAACTATGCTAGAGCTGTTCTATGCGTTACAACGATCGCGTGAGCGCAAGAATCACCTAAAACAGAGCTAAGACGCGAAATCTAGGGCTAAAACAGGGTTCAGGGGCCTTTCTGTAAGAAAACAGAAAGTTCTAAGGGGTTCTGTGCAAAAACCGGGGGTTTACACGCAAAAACTAAAAAGATCTGAGGGCTAACACGTTAAAACAGCTGGGCTGGACTGCGGGTTCTAATTCTATAAAGATCAGGGGCTTCGGTGCAAGAAAACTGGACTTCGGACCTGAAATTTGGAAAGCTCAAGGGGGTCCGTGCAAGAAACAAGGCTAAACCGCAAATATTATCGAACTGAAGTGGACCGCGGGTTTATTCGAGAAAAACTCAGGGGCTCTTTAGATAGATCGCCAGGCCGAACCGGTATCTCTCACCCAGGACCACTGGATCCTTATCTCACGGCTTAGATCCAAAGGCTCGCAATCTAATCTTGAACGTTGGTTACAGATCGGGTGGCTAGGGTTCCAAGGGACTACGGCCGGCGGCGGGAGTCACCGGAGAAGGAAGGCCCGTGGCGGCGCACGGCTACAACTTACCGGACTTGGCCTATCTTGGCCGTCCGGGCTCGGATTTGGACGACATCAGGCCTGGAAGCTAGGGCTTGGCACGACGAACACATCTGGGCACTTGTGGTGGTGGGTTTGGGCACGGCTAGGGCATATCGATGGCGAGGGCGGCTCGGGGTGGCGGACAATGCCGGCGTGCGCGCATTCCGGATGCTACGGCCAGCCAAAAGCCACGACAACTAGCGTATAAGCATCGGGGAGGGAACGTGATGCTCACCAGGGGCTTGTGGTGGCCGGAGCGGCCGTGCAGGGTACACGTCGACGATGGCCGGGCGGAGGAGGAACGGCGGCGCTCGCGGACAGGCTGCAGCAGAGGGGCTCGAGGTCCCTTGGACGTGCGGATCAGTCGGGGAAATCCCTGCGGAGGTAACCAGGGGTTAGGGCATCCCGAGATCGGCCGGCACCGAGGGAATTGGGGCGGCAGCACAGCTCACCGACGGCGGTTTCTTCGCGAAATCCCGATGATGCAGAGGCTCGGGGCACAAATGCTGGGCTCAGGAAGCCTCCAGGTGGCGAGGTGAGGCGAGCGCGGGGGTTGCCGGGGTCTATGGCACGCCGGAGCAGCGGCCCGACGGCGAGGCAGAGAGGGTAACACGGCGGAGCAAAAGGGGCGGCGGCACTGGGGCGTCGGTGGTGGCTGCGGGGGTATGTGTTAGGGTTCAGAGGGGTTTGGGGCTGCTCTTTGTAGGGTGCCAGGGCCACATTGGCGTGCGGGCCCGGGGAGAGAAGCTCGCCGGGGATCTCGGGGAGGAGTTGCGCGCTGGAGAAGAAAGGGGAAGGGGGAAGGAAGGCACTGACAGCCTGGGACCAGCAGCCAGAGAGAGAAAGAAGGGAGCGGCGCGGTTCAGGCGGGGAAGAGAGGCGCCGACAGGAGGGGCCCGGTTGGCAGAGAGAGAAAGGAAGAGAGGGGTGAGGGCGCTCGGGCTGGGGAACTGGGCTGGCGCGGCCCATGCGGGGGAAAAGAGAGAGAGGAGTGCTGGGCCTTGGGGTCGGCTTGGGCTAGGGAAAAAGAGAGGGGGAGAGGAGAGGGGAGAGCTGGGCCGGGCCAAGGGGTTTGGGGCTGCTTTCTTTCCCTCTTCTTTTCCTTTTCTACACTCAAACCATTCAAATAATTCTATTTGAATTCAAAAGAATTTGAATTCAAACCCTATACACTCCACACAAATAAAACAATGCTCCAGCATGAATGCTGAAACAAGTTGATCTTATGTTAAATTTTATCTTCTTATGTTATAAAATTACTTTAAATGCAAGATAAATCAAGAAAAAACCTTAGAAATTTTATTTAAGCCCAAATAAATTCATTAAAATTAGGGAAAATTACATTAGGGTGTTACAAACCTACCCCCCTTACAGGAATCTCGTCCTGAGATTCGGATAGGCTAGCTAGCAAAGAGACCGGGATATGTCTTCCTCAGCTCATCTTCTCGCTCCCAGGTAGCCTCATCCTCTGTGTGATGACTCCACTGAACACGGCACATCTTGATCTTCTTGTTTCTGGTAACTCTCTCAGATGTCTCCAGAATCTTCACCGGATGCTCGATGTAAGTCAGATCCTCCTACACATCTAACCCTTCTATCGGTGCTTGCTCTTCTGGCACCCTCAAACACTTCTTCAGTTGAGACACGTGGAACACATCATGCACTCCCGAGAGGTTGGGAGGCAACTCCAAACGATATGCCACCTCAC
The DNA here is from genome assembly GCF_002211085.1 of Panicum hallii. NCBI lineage: Eukaryota > Viridiplantae > Streptophyta > Magnoliopsida > Poales > Poaceae > Panicum > Panicum hallii. The sequence continues at coordinate 19,443,738 of NC_038049.1, forward strand.
CTTTCCGTCCCAACACCTTGAACGGACCAATGTATCGAGGGGCTAACTTCCCTCTTACATTAAACCTGCGAATCCCTCTCATCGGCGAGACCTTCAGGTATACATGATCACCCACTGCAAAGGTCAGATCTCGACGACGAACATCTGCGTAGCTCTTCTGACGAGTCTGCGCGACCCTCAGGTTCTCTCGCACCTGTTGTACCAGCTGTTCGGCCTCCTCAACAATATCCGGACCAAATACCTGCCTCTCGCCAATCTGATCCCAATACAGTGGAGTCCTGCACCTCCGACCATACAGAGCCTCGAAAGGGGATTTCTTCAGACTGGCCTGATAACTATTGTTATACGAGAACTCTGCATACGGCAGGCATCTATCCCAGTTGGTACCATACTGAATAGCACAGGCTCGAAGCATATCCTCCAACACTTGGTTGGTTCTCTCCGTCTGCCCATCTGTTTGAGGATGATAAGCCGTACTGAAGCGTAGCTTCGTATCCAACAAATCATGCAACTGCTCCCAGAACCGTGAAGTGAACTGAGATCCTTGGTCAGATATGATCTTCTTTGGAACACCATGCAGACAGACGATCCTGGAGATGTACAACTCTGCGAGTCTAGCGCCGGAGTAAGTAGTGTTCACCGGAATGAAGTGGGCAACCTTCGTCAACCTGTCCACTACTACCCATATGGAGTTGTACCCTTTCTGAGTACGAGGCAAGCCACCAATGAAGTCCATAGTGATTTCCTCCCATTTCCACTCTGGAATCTTCAACGGCTGCAATAGACCCGCTGGTCTTTGATGCTCTGCCTTGACACGCTGACAAGTGTCGCAGATAGCCACGTACTCCGGAATGGAACGCTTCATTCCATACCACCAGAATCGTTCCTTGAGATCATAATACATCTTCGTGCTGCCCGGATGAATGGAATACGCCGTATCATGAGCCTCGCTCAAGATCAGCTTCCTGAGATCTGCTACATCTGGCACACATATCCGACCCTTGTACCACAAGGTACCCTGATCATCTTCTCTGAAATGAGGTGCCTTGCCAACCTTGAGCAGTTCACGGATCTCCTGCAGCTTCTTATCTTCTTTCTGATGCTGCCTGATCTCGGCCTCTAGAGTGGGTTCTGCCTCGAATGATGTACCCGAGGTGTGATGCAAGAAACCCAGACTCAGCTGCTCAAACTCATCGCATAACTCCTGAGGCATCTGAAAAGCCACGGCTATGTTAACATAGCTCTTCCTGCTCAGAGCATCTGCTACAACATTGGCCTTGCCCGGATGATAGTGAATCTCCAGGTCATAATTCTTGACCAACTCTAGCTATCTTCTTTACCGCATGTTTAGCTCATTCTGAGTGAAAATGTACTTGAGGCTCTTGTGATCGGTGTAAATATCACACCTCTGCCCAAACAAGTAATGCCTCCATATCTTCAGAGCATGCACAACTACGGCTAACTCCAAATCATGAGTGGGATAATTCAGCTCGTGCCGGTGCAACTGCCACGAGGCATAAGCTATCACTCTGCCTTCCTGCATCAGAACGCAACCAAGACCATCTCTCGAAGCATCACAATACATTGTGAACCTCTTGCTCTGGTCTGGCAGAGTAAGGACTGGCGCCGTAGTTAATCTCTTCTTCAGCTTTCCGGGGTCCACAGCAATACCTGCTAAGCCCAGAAAAGAGCGGACTTCCTTCACCGTCTGTGGTACCACCCAGTCAAACACATCCTTCACCTTTCCGGGGTCCACAGCAATACCTCCCTTGGAGATCACATGACCGAGGAATGGAACCTCGTCAATCCAGAATTCGCACTTGCTGAGCTTGGCATACAGCTTGTGCTCTCTGAGTCTCTGCAACACAAGCCTCAGATGCTTCTCATGCTCTGCTTCTGACTTGGAATATATCAGGATATCATCAATGAATATCACCACAAAGGTGTCCAGATAATCCATGAAAACCTTGTTCATCAGATGCATGAAGAACGCCGGAGCATTGGTCAAGCCGAAGGACATGACCGTATACTCGTATAGCCCATACTTGCTGGTGAATGCCGTCTTCTGGATATCCTCGGGACGAATCTTCAGCTGATGATAACCCGAACGCAGATCGATCTTCGAAAATACACAAGCACCCTAAAGCTGATCGAAGAGATCCTCAATACGAGGCAATGGATGCTTATTCTTGATGCTGACTGCGTTCAGATCCCGATAATCGACGCACATTCTCTTCGCGCCATCCTTCTTCTCTACGAGCAATACCGGAAAAGCCCAAGGAGAGAAACTGCGACGGATATAGCCCTTGGCTAGCAACTCGTCGACGATCTTCTTAACTTCCTCATGCTCGACGGGAGCCATACGATAGGGCCGCTTAGCAATAGGAGCTGTGCCAGGCAAGAGATCAATAGAAAACTCAATGTCGCGATCAGGCGGCATACCTGGCAAGTCATCCGGAAAGACATCCGGGAATTCAGACACCACGCGAATACCATCTGTGGGTCTAGCCTCCATCTGACAAAGAATTCCAGAAGGCTCCGAAGCACTGACTGTGACCTCCTGTCCATCATGCGCCGATAAGTGGACAGCCCTCTGAGCACAATCAATCTTGACACCCCATCTAACAAGGGTCTCCATTCCTAAGATCACATCGATCCCCTTGGTGTCTAGCACCATCAGGTTAGCACTGAACTCTACCCCCCTTATGATAACACTGACTCTGGGACAGAAGATATGAGACCTCAACTGCCCCCCCGGTGAAGATACTAACATGCCCCTCTTTAATGTGCTAGTATGAATGCCATGATGCGCAACGAAAGACCGAGTAATGAAGGAATGCGTAGTACCAGTATCAAAAAGCACTGTAGCAGGGTGGGCGTTAACCATGAACGTACCAATAACCACGTTGGGAGCCTCGGCCGCTGACTCGGCCGTCACGTGGTTCACCCTGCCCTGAGCTGGGGCCTTGGGCGGTGCTGCACACCCCTGCTGTCCTGACTGCGCCTTCCGAGGACAGACATTGGCGTAGTGTCCCGGCTCGCCACAGTGATAGCACGCCCGTGGGAATGCTGGAGCCTGCTGCCCGGCAGGAGGAGTAGGCACTCCCTGCCGCGGAGCTGGTGGAGCCGGTGGAGCAGAGCGTGCCGGAGGCGCTCGAAGCGAACTCTGGCCCGGTCCCGCCTGCTGCTGCTGCTGAGGACGAGGCGGCTACTGCTGCTGGCACTGCTGGTACTGCTGGACCTGCCTCTGGTGCTGCTGCTGCTGTGGGTACTGGTACCGAGGCCGGGTGTTGCTACCAACGCAGCAGGAGCCATCTTCCTCTTCTTGTCCTCAATCCTCCGGCGCTTGCGCTCGGTGTTGAGGGCAGCGTCAACCAGCTGGTTGAAGTTGTCGAAGCGGTGGTTCATGAGCGCGTACTCCAGGTGGTCATCGAGTCCCTCCCTGAAGCGCTCCTGCTTATCGCCATCATGGGCGACCTCAGCGGGGGTGTAGCGAGCGAGCTGGAGGAAGCGGTCACGGTACTCAGTCACCGTCATAGCTCCCTGCTTAAGCGCAAGGAACTCCTTGTGCTTCATCTTCATCACTCCAGCAGGGATGTGATGGTACCTAAACCGCTCCCGGAACTGGACCCAAGTGAGAGTGTCGCGGTCCCGAGCTGGGTAGGACTCCCACCAGTCGAGAGCTGAGCCTCGCAGCTGCCCTGCTGCGTACAGGACTCGCTCCCTGTCGTCGCACTGAGCGACATCCAACTAACGCTCCACCGAACGAAGCCAGTCGTCAGCCTGGAGTGGGTCAGCCGCATGAGCGAACGTCGGCGAGTGACCCCTCAGGAAATCCGCGCGCCTGTCACGGGGCTGCTGCGGTGGAGGAGGTGGCGGCTGAGCATGGATTTGCTGCAGCGTCTGAACTGTGTTGTTTAGAGTGGCCATCATCTGCATCTGGAGCTGGAAGAACTGCTCTGGAGTCAGAGGTGGAGGCATTGGCAGCGGCTGGTCAGTGCTCTGGTTGTTCTGTCCCTGCTGGCCAGAACCGGCGCCGGTGCTCCTGGTGTTCACCATCTGTTTGCGGCAGAACAAAATTTATGAGAAGAAGATATTGTGTAGCTGCGGAAATGAAACTTCGACAGGATATGGCAGAGAGAAAAGAGTATAGGTTTTACCCCCAACGATCTAACTAAATTTTTATTATTTTGTTCAAGTCTGTGTTAGGGTCGATTTGCATTAGCAAGTGTATCTACTAGACTATGCAATCAACCAAAAATCCAAATCAAACATTTGCACAATAACAAACATTCAATATTCACAACTTAGTCGAGTTTATCACTCCACTCGACTAAACAAACAGGCGTTCTAGCATATTTTTGCAAAGGCATCCTAGACTTATGAGGACAGTCAGAAAATCGCAGGCCACGTCTACAGAAATTATCAGACTAATTCTTGGAAAATGCAGAGAGGATTAGCAAAATCGAGGTTTAGAACTCAAGGAATCGAAGCAGAATCGAAAGTTTCGGTTTTGCGGAAACAAGGCAGCGAAAGGAAGTCCGTAAAGTCGACCATTTCTATCTAGGCTTCGTCCTACAGTCGACACGGCTCTGATACCAATCTGTCACACCCGATTTATAAGAACATAAATCGAGCAATCATATATGCGCCAGGATCAAGTCACGCATATATACAACAGATTATCAAGATATCACAACACATGTCAAGAATAAAAGCGTATAAATTATAAAATGAATATCTTTATTGCAACTGAATCAAGAATCAGTTCAAGGAATGCAGAAGCGTAAAATAAATACATGAAGAGCAGGGCGCCACAGGGACGTCGGCTGGGAGACAACGCCTAGAAATCGTCGAGTCCGCTGATGTAGTCCTCCACGTCGCCTGATACAGAGCAGCAGTCGAAGATGTCCCAAAGATAACAGACGAGAGGAAGAGGCAAGTGTGAGTACACAACTTGTACTCAACAAGTATAACACGAATTATGAGGCTCTAGGGTTAGCTGACTCGACTACATTAGCTTTTAATATTGGCAAATTTTATTAAAGCTAATTACTACAAGTGGATGAATTACCATAACCCAAGTTACATAATAATTAATCAAAATTAATCATGAGACTACTGAAAACCAAGCCAAAACCACCAAAGATACAACCCACTAATCAGACGGAGGATCTAGGCCGCTCATGACTGTGAGCACAGCTGATATATCAGTTTTACACTCTTGAGAGATTGCACAACTTTACCCACAAGTCGTGAGCTACGCTAGTTGTTCATCACACTTCCTTAGGTGAGATGGCTAGCAAGCACACTACGAGACCGTTACAAAGGATCACGTTAGTAAGGTGTAACCGCTAGGATTCTGGATCAGCGACGATTGGGCCCACCTCTGGGGGTACAAGACACACAGCACAGACCAAGCCGGAGGAGCAGGGACAATTGAAGCTTACCACCCCTCTTGCCCACGCAGGTAAGTTACTCCCGAACCAAAATGACCTAATTAGTAAGTCAAGACCGTCCCATTCCAGTCTTGTGGTTGCGCGGTTGTCCCAGGTTGTCGCTCTATGAACCGGTCCTTATGGAGAGTGGCCAACCAAGCACTAAGCACCGTGCTGGCCCCCTAAACCAAGTTTCTAACAAAACATCTTTTAAGGAGACGTGAGCCACTCAAGCACACAGCACAGAGGGCCACTCTCAGGATTAAGTTGCATAAGACCATTAGGCAAATTTAATTAAAAAGGACCAACATATGTGTGAGAGCGCAGCACCTAGCATAACTAACCAAAATGCAACCCAAGGAAGATATATAAAGGATAGAGGTAGCTAGGAAATCCTTATGGCATACAGAATTAAAATGCAGTATGAAATTGTATTTAAAAGTGATAGGAGGTTCATGTTATACTTGCCTTCCTCGAAGTTCTCCTGCTGCTGCTCAAAAGCTTCAGAAGATGGTGGCTCCTGGTACTCGTCCAAAGGCTCAGCGTCTACTCACAATCGCAATGCCAAAACATGGTCCAACACACACACATACATGCAAACAAGGACAAGAAATAAGAAATAGTACAACATTACATAAAAACAGCACACAAAACTATGCTAGAGCTGTTCTATGCGTTACAAAGATCGCGTGAGCGCAAGAATCACCTAAAACGGAGCTAAGACGCGAAATCTAGGGCTAAAACAGGGTCCAGGGGTCTTTCTGTAAGAAAACAGAAAGTTCTAAGGGGTTCTGTGCAAAAACCGGGTGTTTACACGCAAAAACTAAAAAGATCTGAGGGCTAACACATTAAAACAGCTGGGCTGGACTGCGGGTTCTAATTCTATAAAGATCAGGGGCTTCGGTGCAAGAAAACTGGACTTCGGACCTGAAATTTGGAAAGCTCAAGGGGGTCCATGCAAGAAACAGGGCTAAACAGCAAATATTATCGAACTGAAGTGGACCGCGGGTTTATTCGAGAAAAACTCAGGGGCTCTTTAGAAAGATCGCCAGGCCGAACCGGTATCTCTCACCCAGGACCACTGGATCCTGATCTCACGGCTTAGATCCAAAGGCTCGCAATCTAATCTCGAACGTTGGTTACAGATCGGGAGGCTAGGGTTCCAAGGGACTACGGCCGGCGGCGGGAGTCACCGGAGAAGGAAGGCCCGCGGCGGCGCACGGCTACAACTCACCGGACTTGGCCTATCTTGGCCGTCCGGGCTCGGATTTGGACGACATCAGGCCTGGAACTAGGGCTTGGCACGACGAACACATCTGGGCACTTTTGGTGGTGGGTTTGGGCACGGCTAGGGCATATCGACGGCGAGGGCGGCTTGGGGTGGCGGACAATGCCGGCGTGCGCGCATTCCGGATGCTACGGCCAGCCAAAAGCCACGACAACTAGCGCATAAGCATCGGGGAGGGAACGTGATGCTCACCAGGGGCTTGTGGTGGCCGGAGCTGCCGTGCAGGGTACACGTCGACAATGGCCGGGCGGAGGACGAATGGCGGTGCTCGCGGATAGGCTGCAGCAGAGGGGCTCGAGGTCCCTTGGACGCGCGGATCGGTCGGGGAACTCCCTGCGGAGGTAACCAGGGGTTAGGGCAGCCCGAGACCGGCCGGCAACGAGGGAATTGGGGCGGCAGCACAGCTCATCGGCGGCGGTTTCTTCGCGAAATCCCGATGATGCAGAGGCTCGGGGCACAAATGCTGGGCTCAGGAAGCCTCCAGGTGGCGAGGTGAGGCGAGCGTGGGGGTTGCCGGGGTCTATGGCACGCCGGAGCAGCGGCCCGACGGCGAGGCAGAGAGGGTAACACGGCGGAGCAAAAGGGGCGGCGGCGCTGGGGCGTCGGTGGTGGCTGCGGGGGTTAGGGTTAGGGTTCAGAGGGGTTTGGGGCTGCTCTTTGTAGGGCGGCGGGGCCACATTGGCGTGCGGGCCTGGGGAGAGAAGCTCGCCGGGGATCTCGGGGAGGAGTTGCGCGCCGGAGAAGAAAGGGGAAGGGGGAAGGAAGGCACTGACAGCCTGGGACCAGCAGCCAGAGAGAGAAAGAAGGGAGCGGCGCGGTTCAGGCGGGGAAGAGAGGTGCCGACAGGAGGGGCCCGGTTGGCAGAGAGAGAAAGGAAGAGAGGGGTGAGGGCGCTCGGGCTGGGGAACTGGGCTGGCGTGGCCCACGCGGGGGAAAAGAGAGAGAGGAGTGCTGGGCCTTGGGGTCGGCTTGGGCCAGGGAAAAAGAGAGGGGGAGAGGAGAGGGGAGAGCTGGGCCGGGCCAAGGGGTTTGGGCTGCTTTCTTTCCCTCTTCTTTTCCTTTTCTACACTCAAACCATTCAAACAATTCTATTTGAATTCAAAAGAATTTGAATTCAAACCCTATACACTCCACACAAATAAAACAATGCTCCAGCATGAATGCTCAAACAAGTTGATCTTATGTTAAATTTTATCTTCTTGTGTTATAAAATTACTTTAAATGTAAGATAAATCAATAAAAAACCTTAGAAATTTTATTTAAGCCCAAATAAATTCATTAAAATTAGGAAAAATTACATTAGGGTGTTACAGCAATAAAAAAGTATATATACTATATAAATAAACAAAAATAAAATAATTAACAACATTACTAAATCACCTCTAGAATCCAAGCATCACAATTTCTTTAGCTCCTCAGCTCGGCAACTGCAAATTTGATGCCATCACACAACATAGGGTCTCTGCGTATACCAATTCTAACATCTGCAATAAAAAATAATATATACTATATAAATAAACAAAAATAAAATAATTAACAACATTACTAAATCACCTTTTAGTGCTGATGATTCCTACGGGCCTCCTCCTGCAGCATTGCTTAAAGTGGTCGAACTATGGTCACATGCTCCCAAGCATCCTATATGCGTATATGGGTTAAAAAATAAATATTACATATACATACTATACACATAAAAGAATAAACAACTAAATTGTTAATATTTTATAAAAATACATATGCATATCTTGATCAACAAGAAATTTGGTGGCCGGATTATAGACGTCGGCTTCAACGAATAACTTATGAATCTCGTCGTCATAGTGTGGGAATAACTTATGAATCTCGCTGTCATAGTGTGGCACAAAATGAATGAATGAATGCTAGGGCATTACAATTGATAAATAGTAATCAATATGTTATAATAAAAATTGATTATTATACAATAATATAATAACAAAATTATGAAATTTAGTGGAAAAAGCAAAGAACTAATCTGGTGTCCTTCAAACACAGTTCCCACATTGTGTACGTCTTTACCAAGGGGTAGTTATTGTGTGAGTCATCATCAACTGAGTCATGGCTATAGTAAATATTTTCTTTACCGGAAGCATGTCGATTATCCATTCAGCGTATCAACATGCTCATTTGTTGTGGAAAGAGTTGCGCGCTCGCGCGTATAGCTTATAGAGGTATAATTTTCTTTGAGGTTTGGAAACACACACTCGATGAGCCTGTCATGTGACTTGTCACAACTGTACTCAATGACAATATCATCAGGAAGCTGCACATAATAATCAATGTATGTTTCTTCAATCCTATTGCCAATCAGAAATCTGAGTATGAACTGTCACTGTGTGCTCTCATATTCTGTGTGAGACGTATCTTTCATACCTTGTCCCATATATATGAATGTTGTATTGTTGCGCACTGATGGTCTGGCCCTAGTCCCCCGTGGCACAACCGGAAGAACCTGTCTAAAGTCACCTCCAAACACTATATCTTACCCCAAAACGCTCTGAACACCCCAATTATATCCTGCAGTTATCTATCTAGTGTTTCAACTGCTTGTCTCCGTGTCATAGCAACTTCATCCTATATTATCAAAAATGCAGTACGCAACAACATAGTCGTACCACTCTTCTTTGTAAAGTTGCAAATAGAATTATCACCAGGCATAAATAGAGGCTGCAATACCAGATGTAGCGGTAGCAATTGCAATTAGATCCATCCAGCGCTCTTTAGCAAGCAATGCCCTATAAAGATATGTCTTTCTGATGCCTTCGGGACCATTAACGAAGAAGCTTTAGCCTCTTTTACTAATCACTTGATTAAATATTTCATCAAAACCAGTGCTTGTTCCACATTCAATGCATCTATAATTTTCAGATCCTCCTCTTCAAAACCAATTTTCTTCTCCTCTGTGAGCTCTCTATAGTAGTCTCTTGAAGTGTTCTCTATTATATGCAAAAAAATATAATAAGCAATCATCAGAAAAATTACACTAACTAACAAATAGCAATGGACTACATCAATGTACAAATCTAAAAATTATCAAAGATCTCACCGTATTCATCCAATTGAGGAAGACCATAGCTCCTTATGCCTTTTCCCATAGAAGTAATGATATCCTCTATATCCCTGAGCACCAACTGCATAACCAATGTGGAACTCCCATAAGTATGATGATAATCCGCTACCATAGATTCAAAGTGCTTGTCTCTCCATGAATATTGATGCACTGTTGGTATTTCTTAACATCATCACCAGGATTATGAATCCGTAAGCGCACGGATACACCGTTGTAGCATTTCACTAGAGAGTATTTAGGTATCGTTATTTATATTTTCTCGTAGGATGGCATGGTGTAAAAAAGTTCACTAGTTACATAAATATGAAAAGTATAAATAAGCTATAGACTATATTTCATACAGAGGTAAGTCATGATAAATGATATGGATAAGGGTAATATGACACAGACACAAGCCAATCTCATGATAAAGAATAACAAAGAAACAAAAGGTTAGCAGGAGCATAGGCATACAAAGAATATCCTAAAAGCATCTATTCATACAAGCAAGGGTTAAACAAGATACATGGTTAGGGCTCAGAGTTAAGACTTCAGATATCAGAGAGAATGTCCCGCACTGGTGTACAACCAGTCCCGTTACATCTATCAGAACTCCTAAACCATACCTGAACATGGATAGTACACTAACCATGACAAAGCTGCCATAGAGGATGGACAGGGCTGTCACCACCTGCCGTCTACCCCTACAACACCGTGGAGCATGGTCATATCCGAAGGATCCCGCATACCCGGGCACCACGCCCGTGTATGTGGTCACTACCGAAGCGCCCCCGTGTAACACCCTAGGTGTTTAAAATCGTAAGCAAGAAAACCTAACACATGGCATCATGCATAATAATCAAGAATCATTGAAACATTGCATTTAATTATGTGTGTGCATATGCATGTGTATGAATGTGTGTATGTGCATGTGTATGTATGTGTGTATGTGAGACTTTTTCCTTTTGTGTTTATAATCTTTCATGCTCCACTTTTCATGAAAAAATTTAGTATAAAAACACACTCATATTTTAGTGCCTTACAAGTTTACTTAGATGGCCTTTTACAAATTCAAATTTAAAACTCTTAAAAAGACTAGAAATTCAAATCCTAGTTATCTTAAATTTGAAATAACTTTTAAACCATGGTTTTAATGAATTTTGCCTGAAACAAAAGTTGTAGATTATGAAATTCTCTACAACTTTTGTATCCAAACTTTTTCAAGTTTCCATACAAAATCTTGAGAAAAATTGAATCGAACCTGGCCCTTTTCTTTTCTCGCTCTCTTCTCTCTCTCCTCTCCCCTGTTTCCCCAACCATGGCAGAACAGCGATGCCACCTGGCCGGCAATGCTTAGCTGGCTGTAGGCGCCAAACGGCCACGCTCCGACCGGCTGCTGCCGCCAGCCCGACAGCGCGATCTCCCCTCCCCTGAATCCTCTCTTGCCCAGCTCGCATGCGCCACGCGCCACCCGATTACTCTGCCCAGCGCTCGATGATGAGCCCTTCGCCGCACGCCTATCCCCGCCCGGCTGCCCCCAGTGCAGCACGTCCCCGGATGTTCCCTCCCCTCTGGCCGCGCCCAACCCCCTCCCTCTTCTCTTGGAGCGCCTAGATGTATCTAAAATAAATCTTGTGATGAATAGCTCATAAATGCATCTCTTATTCTAGGGCAGTACTATGGATGGTTTTTGGACAGTAGGTTGCTACCTAAATGTTGAACCTTGTATAAAAATTTTAAGGCCAGAAACTATCTCTACATGTAGTTCTTGTTAGATCTTGTTGGATGCACTATTTTTCTAAATCTATTTGTTCATGTTGTTCCGCTGAAATAATGAGGTTGAAATTTTTCCAGTAGGGTTATCTTGTTGCATAGATGTTATAGAAAAAGTTTCGAACTTTATGCTTCTATCTAACATGCTCGTATGATTCAGTTAGGAATAAACATATTAAATCAGTATAAATAATTCCAGTGCTTAGAAAGTTATGATATTTTTACCAGAGAACACATTTGAGTAGTTAACTATGCTAGAAAAATTTGGAGTTCAGAAGTTCAGTAGGTCTGCCAGTAAAAATGAATCTTCAATAATGTAGATATATTTTGCTATATTTTTAATGCTCTATCAGTTGCTTAATAAAATCTAGAAACTTTACAATAGGATCATTATAGGTGTGAGAGTGCTCTGAAAAATTTTGAGAACCAGTGCTAGCTTAGTTCAATCTGCATAAATGAATCTAGGTTCTAGCATGAGTTAATTATTTTATTTTTTATAAATAATCTGCTTAGTAAAAATGGCTGAAACTTTTACAGTGAGTTTGTTCCTAAGTAATGTGCTCTGCATAAAAATCTCACCTCCAGAAACTATCCCTAGTAGCTGTTATGAATAATCCATGTTTGCTTTTGAAAATGGTATTTTATAAAATGACAAAACCCCCACTTACTTAATAAAGTTAGTTAGTTTAATTTATACTCGGTAAATGATTGTCCAAGAAAATATAAATAAAATGTTTTACAACTATAGTGAAATAAACAATAAATCTTACCATCAAAATAACATAGACCTATGCATTCATATAGAATCGACAACTCTCGCCGATGGAACTAACGAGCTGGTGCCGGAGCCCGAGAGTGAGCAGCACGAAACTCAGATCAATCTAACTGAAGTCGCTGAAGTCCAAACCAAAGTTTAGAAGGGCCCAAGGCTAGCACTGCTTAGGAAGGCAAGCCATAGAGCATAACCCTTATTTTTGACATTAAGCAATGTTATTACTTCTATTTACGTGTGCATTAAGTTCGTAGGAGTTGGATGAAAACTTAGTTGCATGATCCTAGTTACCCATACTTGAACACTAGACATAGGATCCGTTAGGTTGCTATGCTAATAGGACTCCGGTAAAAGTCGAGTGATTTCATGTCACTCGCGAGAAATAGGAGTTGATTGTTTCACTTATGGTGAATCATAAGGACGACGGATGAAGCTATGTTATGATATTTATGTGGATGATTGAGGCCCCGTCTGTGTAGCAAAACTGGCTAAGGTCATGGTGTGTGGTAGTGGTGGTTAAGTTTATGAACATACTAACTACATGCCGAGAATTTGGTAATCGGTAAGCTAAGTACCTGATTGAACCGGTGAGTGGACTTTATCCTCACCCTCTTGAGTTCATTCCCATGGGCACATGGTGAGTGCACAGCGAGGCTTTGTACTCGATGGGGGTGGCCCTTTTCCACAACCCAGGAATAAAGGGGAAACCTTGCACGTGTGACTCTGTGAGTAACTATAACACCCTAATTTTGAATTTAGGAACTTAAATAAATTTTGCTAGAATACTCTTAGGACCATAAGGTTTTTATCTTCTCATTTACGCAAGTATGGACATCATGCCGTAGCAGAACCAACCTGAATTACACTGGCTCAAGTACGCAAGTCCACTCTCAAGGGCTCCAACGTACTTCAAACGGTGTAATCCCTTGGCCTGTCGGGTAACGTCCCGATAAACCACCGAATGCACCGAATGCAGGATCAAACAAGGTACCTCGCATGAAGGCGAGTCCAGAGATACAACTGCCATCATATTTTACATCACAAGCATTTATATTATAAGAATTTTTCCATAAGTAGTATCAGTTCTTAAACTAATAGAATTTATTACAAACCAGTTCGAGGTTTCAAGTTCACGGCAGCGGAGTTTAAAATACGACAACTATACACGTCGCCAGTATGGACATCATGCTAAGCCCTGGCATGACATCACTCGGTATGATCAGTGTTGGCCGGGGACGGGTTCCATTCCACAGACCAACCATCGGGCAGAGCATAAGGCCATGGTACAGGTAGAGCAGATTCCTCAGGGGGATTACCTGAACAAAAGTCACAATATAAGACTAAGTATTCTAATACTCAGCAAGGCTTACCCGTTTCATGGTATACTTAGCCATGTAACTAGACTTATGAAGGCTTTAATGGTTATGGGTAAAGTTTTCAGCTGAAAAGCTTTTTTTTTATAACAAAGAGTAGATCCTTAATTTCAAATTTTAGCTTTCAAGTTCTATGTGATTATCCATTCTAGATAAGCACCTATAACTATTCAAGCATGGTAGAATCTTTAGCCAAACATCATCTTTGACAACCATAAAGTTTCTCTTGTTACTCTATGTGGCAAAGGGATCAAGTAGTCTCAATCTCCGCGAGAAACGGACGATTTCTGAATCGAATTTCAGCCTTGCAAGGGTAAACCTAACTCACATGCTTGGAACATCCAGAGATCATTCCGAAGCAACCATTTGCCTTTCATTCTGACTAGTGGATCAGATCCACCACAAGCGACTGTAGGACCATACGCACATCCAATGTGCAGGACGTATGTCTGTAGCGCGACTACATGACCATACTCCTGTTCGCCTGTGCGAAATGTACGCCTACAGTGTGCGTGACTGTAGGACGTACTCACATCCACTGCGGAACATACTCCCGCACGTTGGTGCGTGTGCGAAAAACCAAATTACGAGTGGTGGGAGGTATGTGCACTCCTCGGGCCGATTGGTTACTAGGCTTACCGCTTACCATATTTCGCGGCATGTGGCTAGTACTTTCAAACGCTTAACCACCGCTACCACACACTGCGACCTTAGCCAAATTCATCAACACAGACGGGGTATCATCTCAACCATGATACTTCACATAAATCCCGTCCTTCATCCTTATAGTGATTGTAGGGATGTAAACATTGCAACTCCTATATCGCGTGAGTGACTGGAAATCACCCGACTTCTACCGGTCCTATTAGCAGAGCATCTATGCGATAAGGACTCAGGCACAATACATAGGTTCCTAGGATGCAATGCATCTAGCGTTCCATTTCATCTCCTAGACTTAATGCAAGATATAACATATAAGTATAAGATTGCATAATGTAGTAATTTGAAATATTGGTTATGCACCGGGGCTTGCCTTCGTTGGTGGGGCTAGAGTCAGGGATGTTAGTATTATTATCTTCCGAACTTTGGTTCGGGGCTTCAGATAATCCCTTGGTGACGTTCACTTGGTCTTCAGAAATATCCTCTGCAGACTCCTGGGAGATCTCGTAGGTACCGTCTACGGAAGTAATTGTATCTACATGCAATGCAACATTACATTCAAAGTGTGCACATAAAACTATCTTAATTCATGATAAAGTTGCAATCCAACACTCATTTAACATATTACTTATATAACAACCAAAAAGATCTGAAACTAAACTTAGGTAGAGCTTTAGGTGGACAACTAATTAAAATTGACTATTTCTTGAGGATTACAACAAAGCTAATTGGAAACAACAGGGTTTTAGCCGATAGAATCAGCAAAGGAGGGAGTTATCTACATAATTTTTAGGAAATCTGCTGATTTCTGTTTGGAAGAGAAATCGGCAGGAGCGGTCCCTGTGTATGATCAGAGGGGATTAGCCGATTTGGGTTCACCTGAGGTCAAATCGGCTGATATAGAGAGGAACGTTGAAGGTACAATACTCCCAGGATAGAAAAAGGAAAGATCTTGCCGATTGGATTATCAGCATGTTTCTGGTCTATCCGATTGGTTGGTGCATTGGCCTTGGCCTTAACCGATTCATGTGCATCAGGTCTAGCCGATTGGATGTCTACTGGTGCTAGCTGATTGGCTAAAGCTGTTTCGGCCGTGCCTAATAGAGACTCTTACTGTGCTAACTTGCTGATCTGTGCTGGTGTGTTTCGGCAGGTGCAGTCGATATATCATCTAAATCGGATGTCTAGCTGATCACTGCGCGCATCGGCTTAGCCGATTTGTGTTTTTAGCAAACTAGTCGATCTGTGAATATCGGCACGCTAGTCGATCTGTGTATGTAACTATTCAATATTGGAAGTAGCCGATTGTGCAAAAACTACTCGACTCGTGTAGCATGTAACTATCCGATTGTGCATTGGTAAACTAGTCGAGAGTGTGAACATCAGCCGAGCTGATATGTGCGCATGTACTAGATTTGTGAATTGGTACAAGTAGTCGATCAGTGCATTTGCAAACTAGTTGATTAGTGAACATCGGCTGAGCTGATTTGTGTATGTGTACTAGTCGATCGGTGAATCGGCATACTAGTCGATTTAGTGCATCGGCACATTAGCCGATTTACACATCGGGTAGAACTAGTCGAGTGATGTATCGGCATAGCTAGTTGATTAATGCGAGTGACTAGCCAATGGTGCATTGGTAGACTAGTCGAACTATGCATCCGTACAGTCTATGTCTCGGTGTATTCGGTCGATTGGTGGGTTGGCTGTGTAGCTGGTTTTCACCCTTAATGTTCTCCTACAGCTATTGGGGTACATCAGCCGTGTAGCTGATTGTCTTACTCTGCACTAACTGTGCCTGACTGAGATGTGCTTAAGTGTTATCCTAGGTAACTAGGTGCGGTTGCATCGACTTGATTATGTTAGTACAACAATCGAGTGACATACAACCGATGGGTGTCCTACAGATGTGCAGCTAAAAGGCATGTGGCCGATAGTGGTGTGTTCTATGGGTGTATAGCTAAGGGGTGTGTGGCCAAATATCTTAGCCGATAAATCGGCCGATAGAAGTGTGTCGGCAGAGAGGGGTAACGAAGGAATTTGATACAGAAAGGGGCTCTAAAAGATTGCAAACTAGACACGGACAAGGTCGTGATAGAAGAGCACGAGTACTCGTGTGAAAGGGTTAACTAAACATCATACATGTCTATCACAAAAATATGAGCTAAGACTATCAAACTTATCAGCAATGCAAAATGAAAAACATGCTATGTACCAAACATATCATTCACTCTTCTACTGGGCAGTCATTTATCGAGTATAGACTAACTTAACTAGCTACACTTAAACAACATGTTTAATTTCATAAAATAACTAGGGCTGATTTCATTTTAACCTAATAGATAGGGTTTATACACTATAAGCATCTGATCTTAAGATTAAGATCTGATGCTACAAAAATTATAACAAACAGAACCAACAGAATCAAAATTACCCTAAAATTTTCAAAACATTTTATGCAGTAAATAAATCAGAAGAATTATTTCCAACTGTTAACACCTAGAACATGTTTTATATTTTAGAACAAACCACCTATAGTGCTGGAGCTATAAATTTAACTCAGCACTGGCCAAACATAAACATAGCTTCTGCAAATTTACCAGAATTTATCCTTAAAGAAATAGTGCTGATAAAATAAACACAAACAACACTATTATATCAAGATCTATTTATATCAAGAGTTTTAGACAAGATCACGTGCTGAAACTTTTGTGGACAAGTTATAATACTCAGAAACATTATTTCAGAATATTTTCCTAATTTTTCATGAACCAAAACTTTTATACATGAAATAACTTCAAACTCAAGCCCAATTTCATAGCTTGAGTCACACAGTGCTTCTGTTCCTAAGATTTTTATCATGGATTACATGTGCTAAGTAGAAGCTATGGGAATAGATTCAGCTATACACATCAACAAAATCATCCCTGAATAAATTCTAATGATTCAATCAACATAGTACAAAGGTACTTAAAATCTTTGGTTAACGATCAATACTGGGTCTACAATTTCTGCACAGATCTACACATGGTATGTACATCTCATGTTCCAAAAATCACAGGCAGAACAAGCATAGATCATGAGATACAATTAAATCACTCATTTCCTAACAATTAATCTAGAGTACAAAATAAATAGAACTAACTTAAGTGCGTAATAGAAAACTTGTAGATATTGACTAGTATAACTCAGAACAATTGAGTTTGCTATTTTTAGAATTTTCTACAAATTTCTAGGAATTTTCAAAGTTCACTGAAATAGATTTGAAAGACTCAGACTACTTTGTAGAAAGGACCCTAGAACTTTTCAAATCAAGGCAATCAAGTCCTTGGCTGGACATGACAGAGGATAGGGGAAAGGCGGCGGCGTTTTGGCGAGGGGAGTCGCCGGCAGCGAGGGGCCAGGAGTGGAGGAGCACAAGGAAGTAGAGAGGGACCTCGGGCGACATTCGGGTAGAGCTGGGGTGGTCGGAGGCGGGCCGGCCACGGAGCTCTGCTCCGGGTGGCGGCGGCAGGTGGTAGCGGTCGTGAGCAGCGGGGAAGGGGTTGGGGAGCTTCAGTGCGCTGTGGGGAAGCTAGCTGCGGGGTCGATTGGAGCCGAGGAAGGTCGGGGACGGGTGCTCCACGGTGAGCAGGGGGCGGCGGCGGCCATGGCATGCGGTGGCGCCTCTGGCGCGCGGGCAGGAGCTCGGCCTGGCCCAAGGAGAAGCGGAACAGGTGCGGGGCAAGGCAAGGTAGCCTGGAATGCAAAGAATCATAGCGGGATGGCGGAGGATGGCCGGAGATTAGGGCTCGACGTCCGAGCATTGCGGCGAAGGGCACTCCGGCGGCTGACAGCTCTGTTTGAAGTAGAAAGGAGAAGAGAAGCCGAGTGCGGAAGAGAAAGGAGAATACGTTGGCAAGTTGCTCACTGGCTTAAGTAGAAGGATGAGGAAGCAAGGGCACGGTACGGCAGGCGGCGGCAAACAGCGGCTGGCAGGGCACGACCGAGCCGCAGGACCGCGTGGCGGCCGCGAAGGAAACCAGAGGGGAGGGCTAAGGCAGAGACCTAGTGCCGAGGCGACGCGTGGAACGGCGTAGAGGCTGGCACATGTGAGGCAGAGCGGTGGCACGGCAGTGGCAGGGGCGGCGCAGAGCCCGCAGAGAAGAAGCAGAGGAGGAAGAAAAGGGGGGTGAATCCAGGGACTGGTTTGCAAAATAGAGAAATCCTAGGGGCTTATCGGTAAACCATAATTTTCCATAAATCTAGGGCTCAAATGAGAAAATGGTAAAAACAAAAGTTGCAGTACTTTTCAAAAGCTACAACTTTTCTTTAAGATTCAAATTCAAAAACTCAAATTATCAGGTGTTATTTTGAACCTTGGACTAAATTCAAAACTATAAAGTTTTCTTATCCTCATGAGTGTAAAATTCATAAAGTTTAGGACCTATTTGCAAGTTTTCATGTAATGTCATGATGACTTACATTATTACACTTTAACCCCTAGTAACTTTTAAAGTTACTTTTGTAATTCAAATACTTGCATAAAAGAGCTCATACTTTTGAATAATTACACCTAGGTCCTTATCTTCACAAACTTCACTCAATTTCACACAATTTAACACATACATTTCAAATAAAACTTTAGGGTAAATACACATTTTTTTACAGGGGGTAAGGTAAGAAAAATGTGTTTGCAAAACCACCCTTCACCTATTTTTAAGTTACCCCCCCATCCAAATACATTTTGCAAAAACAACCCTAGTTTTTCCATAATTATAAAAAATACCCCTTATACTTGCATTTAAGTTTTTAAAAGCTTCACATAAACACACACAAGCTTTACACTAACAAGCACATACTTCACACTAACAAATAATGTGCCTAGTTTACAAGTACTTGAATTGTCACAAGCATTTATCATAAATTAATATCAATTAATAAAATATAAAAACAAATATAGGGAACTATAGGTTTTGTGCATTTCATGCCCTATGCATTATTTTATTGATTGTCTTCCACTTGAATTTAAATTTCAATTAAAATTCAAATGCATTTCAAAAGCATTTCTCTTTTTCCTAGTTGGGCCGGCCCACTCTTCTTTTTCTTTTTTCTTTTTTTTCTCCTTGTGACCCAACCCAGCTGGCCCGGCCCACCTCCCCTTCCACCCCTCTGCGCGGCCCAGCCGCGGCCTCCCTCTTCTCTCCTCCTCCTTTCCATCACGCGGCCTAGAAGATCTTTCCCCGGCCCACTTCTTCCCCGCGCGCCAGCCTCTCTCCCCGCTTCCCCTTTCCGCTCGCTGATGGGCGGGCCCCACATGTGTGGCAGTTCATGTACTGGTAAGCTAGGCACATTAATTGTTAGTGTGAAGTATGTGCTTGTTAGTGTAAAGCTTGTGTGTGTTTATGTGAAGCTTTTAAAAATTTAAATGCAAGTAAAATGGGTATGTTTATAATTACGGAAAAAACTAGGGTTGTCTTTGCAAAATGTATTTGGATGGGAGGTAACTTCAAAATAGGTGAAGGGTTGTTTTAACCCCTGTAAAAAAATGTAATTATCCAAAAGTTTCATTTGAAATGTATGTGTTGAATTGTGTGAAAAATTGTGTAAAGTTATGAAAATAAGGGTGTTTATGTAATTTTACAAAAGTACAAGTTCTTTTATATAAAAAGTTTTGGAAGTGTAAAAGTAACTTTCAAAGTTACTAAGGGTTAAAAATATAAAAATGCAAGTCATCATGACCAGTCATAAATATTTGCAGTTAAGTCCAAAACTACATAAAATTCATCTTACTAAGGACAAAAACTTTATTAAGTTTGAATTGAGTGCAAAATTATAAAATAACGCTGTGTACTTTAGGTTTCTGAACTTGAGCCCTAAAACAAAGTTGTAGGATTTGAAAAACTCTACAACTTCTATTTTGACCATCTCTTCATTAGAGCTCCGGATCAGTGGGAAATTTTACTTCTCAGAGGAGTCCCTGAGATTTTTGAAAATTCCAACGAGGTCCCTCGGACCCCCTCCCCTGTTTTTCTTCCTCCGGCACCTCTGCTCTGCTCTACTTCCTCTCTGCCACCGGCTGTCAGCGCTGCTCACCGCCGCTCCAGTTCCTCCCCGGCGCCACCTCCTGCTTGAGCAGCCTCCACGCGTCGCTCTTCCCCTACCCCGGCCCTGTTCCCCTCCCCTGCTGCCCTCTTCCGCGAGCGCCACGACCACCCGAGCTCACTGCTAACCGCCACCTTGCCACCGCCGTCGCCAGCGCCTGCTCACACGCGCAGCACCCCTCTCGACCTTAAAACCTGCTCCACAGCTGCTCCACGATCTCCTTTACTCACTCACGCGCTTCTCTTCCACGGCAATTCCTTTCCCCGAGCATAGCTCCTCGCCGGACCTCCGCCGCAGCCACTGCTCGCCATCAACAGCCACCGCTGCCGCCTCTCAACCCCGATCCAATACTCCTGCAGCACCACGAGAACCCACTAGTGCTCACCGCCACAGAGCCGCTCCGCCTCTGCCAAGTGCACCAGCAGCACTACATCATTCCGCAGAAGCTTCCCAGCATCTTCTTCACCGCCCTTCGACACCCCAGCCACCGGAACCACCTCGCCGTCGCTACCTCCTCGCCGGTGAGCTTCTGTTCCCGTCGAGCCCATCCTTCTGCCCCTCCTCCGACCGATCCAACCACTTCAGTAGCTTCCTCTCCTCCTACTGCAGCTACTGGATCAGGACTTGACCGCCCTCCTCGCCGGGAAGCATCCCGCTGACGAGCTCCCCTCCGCCACCGCCTCGGCCACCATGGGAAATCCAACTCCGGTCACCCTCTCTTCCTCACAAACCCACCCCTGACGCGCCTTGAGCTCCTGATGCTCGTGGGCCAGTCCTCCTCCACCCCCGATGCCGCCTCTCGTCAGAATTTGGCCGGTGATACCCCTGCCCCTTCTTCCCCGACGAGCAAGGACCCAATTGCTCTGTGTAAAAGTTTCGAGTTCTTTACTGCTCAATTGCTTAGACATTCGAGTACCTTTGTTGTATGGTGATGAAATGTTTAGATTTTATTTATGGATGCTTCTGATAGTTTTTGTATCTTAGATTTATACCCTAGCTTCCTTTTTGCATGTGTAATCCATAGTAAAAGTATTAGGATTAGTAGTAGGCTATACACCAAGTTATGGACTTATGCTTGTTTTCAAAGATAATTCATTTATGCTAGTTTTTGCCTATGAAAAATTATGAAAATATTTTGAGGTCTTGCCCTTGAGTAGTGTAACCTGTTGACAAAATTTCAGAACAATATCTTGTATATATCTACAGTTATAAATAACTCTTAATCGATTAGTGTTGTTTTTGTTTATTTTTGTGGCATAGTTTTTGTGAAGATAAAATCTTGATAAATTTACAGTAGCTTAGACATAGCTTTATCTGTAGCTGATAAAAGTTTCAACCCTAGTGCTATAGTAGTTTGTTCTGTAAAAATGAAATATGTTCTAGGTGTTAACTGTTTGCAATAATTGTTCTGATTTATTTACTGCATAAAATATTTTGAAAATTTTAGGGTAATTTTGATTCTGTTTGTTCTGTTTGTGATAATCTTTTTAGCATCAGATCTTAATCTTAAGATTAGTTGTTTATAGTTTATAAACCATATCTATTAGGTTAAATTGAAACCAGCCCTAATTATTTTACGTAGTTAAACTTGTTGTTTAGTATAGCTAATTATGTTAGTCTATACTCGATAAATGACTGCCCAGTAGAAGAGTGAATGATATGTTTGGTAAATAGCATATTTTTCGTTTTGCATTGATTAATAAGTTTGATAGTCTTAGCTCATATTTTTGTGATAGACATGTATGATGTTTAGTTAACCCTTTTACACGAATGCTCATGTCTTGCTATCGTGACCTTATCCTTGTCTGGTTTGCAATCTTTTAGGGCCCCTTTCTGTATCAAATCCTTAGTTACCCTCTCTGTTAGCACACTTCTATCGGCCGATTCATTGGCTGAGATATTTGGCCACACACCCCTCAGCTATACACCCATAGAACGCACCCCTATCGGCCACATGCCTTTTGGCTGCGTATCTGTAAGACACCCATCGGCTATATGCCTACCCACCACACGCCCTCTTTAGCTACACATCTATCGGCACAAGCCCATCAGCCACATCCTTTTCAGGCTAGTTCCGCGCTTGTGGTCTCATCAGCCTAGTCCGATATTAGTGTTCTATTCCACTTGGTTCTTGTAGCAGATCCGGTTTAGATGACCCCATCGGCTGTACGTCACTCGATTGTTGTACTGACATAATCAAGTCGATGCAACCACACCTAGTTATCTAGGATAACACTTAAACACATCTCAGTTAGGCACAGTTAGTGCAGAGTAGGACAATCAGCCCCAACAAATGTAGGAGGACATTAAGGATGAAAACCAGCTACACAGCCAACCCATCAATCAGCTGAATACGCCGAGACACAGACCGTACGGATACATAGTTCGACTAGTCTACCAAAGCACCATCAATTAGTTACTCGCACTAATCAACTGGCTATGCCGATACATCACTCGACTAGTTCTACCCGATGTGTAAATCGGCTAGTATGCCAATTCACAGATCGACTAGTACACATACACAAATCGGCTCAGCCGATGTTCACTAATTAGTTAATTTTGCTAAAGCATGGATCGGCTCTGCCGATATGCACGCGATCAGCTAGATACGCCAATACTCATACAGATCAGTTAAGACACAGCTGCTTCAGGAAACACCCCTCCACTAAAATAATCGATACCTTCATCGATCAATTAGGAAGTCGATACACCTATCAATCGGCTACATAGGCCAAAGTACACAACCCTAGATCAGTAAGATAGCACAGTCGACACGCCTCTATTAGGCACAACCAAGGCACATCAATCGGCTAAATCTGATGCACCCTCATCGACTAAGGCAAGCCAACGCACCAACCAATCAGCTAGATCCAATCAGCAAGATCCTTCCTTGTTCTATCCTTGAAGCACTGTACCTTTGATATTCCTATCCATATCAGCCAATTTGACCCCAGATGAACTCAAATCGGCTAATCTCTTCTGCTCATATACAGAGACCGCTCCTGCCGATTTCTCTTCCAAACAGAAATCAGCAGATTTCCTAAAACTGTGTAGATAGCTCCCTTCTTTACCAATTCTATCAGCTGAACCCTTGTTGTTTCCAATTGGCTCTGTTGTAATCTTCAACAAGTAGCTGATTTTAATTAATTGTCCACCTAAAGCTTTATCCAAGTTTTGTTTCAGGTCTTTTTGGTTGTTATATAAGTAATATGTTAAATGAGTGTTGGATTGCAACTTTATCGTGAATTAAGATAGTTTTATGTGCACACTTTGAATGTAATGTTGCATTGCATGTAGATACGACTACTTTCGCAAATGGTACCTACAAGATCTCCCAGGAGTCTGTAGAGGATGTTTCTAAAGACCAAATGAACGTCACCAAGGGATTATCTGAAGCCCCGAACCGAAGTTCGGAAGATAATAATACTAACATCCCTAACTCCAGCCCCACCAGTAAAGGCAAGCCCCGGACATAAACCCACCACTTTATTTACGCTGCAATCTATATTTATATATATATACTTGTGCATTAAGTTCTTAGGAATTGTCTGGAAACCCTAGTTGCATATTCCTAGGAACCAATATACTGAATACCAGAACTTGAGTCCGGATAGCTGCTATGCTAATAGGACCGGTAGAAGTCGAGTGATTGCCGGTCACTCACGAGCTTTATAGGAATTGTAGTGTTTACATTCCTATAATCACTATAAGGATGACGGACGGGATCTATGTGAAATATCATAGTTGAGATGATACCCCATCTGTGTTGATGAATTTGGCTAAGGTCGCAGAATGTGGTAGCGGTGGTTAAGCGTTTGAAAGTACTAGCCACATGCCGCGAAATATGGTAAGCGGTAAGCCTAGTAACCAATCGGCCCGGCAAGTGGACATACCTCCTACCACTCGTATTTGGTTTTTCCTGTTACTCGCTTCGATGTGTGGGAATACGTGTCGCAGGGCAACCAGGAGTATGGTCATATAGTCGCGCTACAGACATACATCCTGCACATTGGATGTGCGTATGGTCCTGCAGTCGCTTGTGGTGGATCTGATCCACGACCTGGAATGAAAGGCAAACGATTGCTTCGGAACTATCTTTTTGATGTTCCAAGCGTGTGAGTTAGGTTTACCTTGCAAGGATGAAATCCGATTCGGAATCGTCCGTTTCTCGCGAAAATTGAGACTGCTTGATCCCTTTGCCACATAGAGTAGTAAGAGCAACTTGATGATGATGAAAGATGATGTTTGCTGAGAAAGTTCTACCATGTTTGAGTAGCTATAGTTGCTTACTTAGAATGAATAATCAACTGGAACCTGGAAGCTAAAATATGAAATTAAGGATCTACTCTTTGTTGCTTTTCAGCTGAAATTAAACCCAGAACCATTATAAGCCTTCATAAGTCTAGTTACATGGCTAAGTATACCATGAAACCGATAAGCCTTGCTGAGTATTAGAATACTCAGCCTTGCAATATGACTTTATTTCAGGTAATGTATCTGAAGACCCTACTCTTACCATGCCTTGGCCCTATGCTCTTCCCGATGGTTGCTCCGTGGAGTGGGATCCGTCCCCGGCCAACACAGGTCCCTCCGAGTGATGTTGAGCATGGGCTTAGCTCAAACATCCATTGTGCGACGTTGAAGCGTCCCCCCATCAGGGAAGACTTAAAAGTGTTGAATTATCAGTCCCAGGAGGCTGATAACACTTTTATTACATCAGATGGTACATCACCGTACAACTCTACGCGGTAATGGGCAGTGAAGCGCCACTATCGCGAGGATTACAACCAGAACCCACACAACTACACTAGCGACGAACAAAGGATCATCAGAGTCTTGCGCCATGCGGAATCCAACGGTGGCCTCAACCACAGGCAAGACTGGGTGCAGGACGAAACCCTACTCGTTGTCTTCGGGGACGTAGTCTGGGTCTTCCACTGTAAAAATAGGAATGGGGTGAGTACAAACGTACTCAGCAAGTCCAATCACACCCACGGAGGGGGGTAATACAGGAATTAATGCAAAGGGCAATCCAAGGATACGGTTAGGGTTTATTTGCGGAAAACTCAGTTATATGCAAGGGTTCATTTTGAAAACACTTTTCAAAACAAGTTTTTCCAATACCAAGAAGCACACGATGTTGATCCACACAGGATCCCAGTTTTAAACTGCTACCGGACTCCCCGTCCGCCGTAGCACACGGCACAACTGCCGGACACTTTTCCAAACAACTCACACTAGCCCATCCATTCCCAAGATAAACACTAGTTATGTGACCACACCGTAACTTGCCCAATACCGTGGGCACGGCTATTCGAATAGATTTTAACTCTGCAGAGGTGTGCAACTTTACCCACAGGTGGGGTACCACAGCACGAACACCTTAGTGCCGGTGCAGATCCCAACAAAGCCATTACCCACCTTAGCTAGACCTGACTAGCCACCACGGGATCCATCAAGGGGTCATTCGACCTAACTCCGAGGTTTAACCGGGGCATAAGTCACACAGAGCTTATCCCGTCTCCTTGATCACCCGTTGCTCTCAGCTCTCCTGATGGCTATCAGACTAACTAGTGGGATTTATGCTAAGCCGTTGCCCATACAACGGTCAAGCGGTTTGCACGACAGGAAGCTAGGTGAGATGTCACATCAACTCGGTCCTTAGGGGTGACAAGATGGATATCTCCCTTCCACGCTCAACCACACAGGTACGAGCACACCATCGGCAATTCACACAGAAATGCCATCCATCCCGTCTAACTCACTTTTCAAAACCACACTTTATCCCTTCCCACACGCACACACATTTTCTTTATAAAACCAGGTGGTCAAAGTATGGTTGTCACAACAAGGGTGGCTATCCTACCATGGTTACGGCACGCAAAACCATGCAACTTTATAAAACAGGCCATCGGGTTGTGTTTATAAAAACTAGGACAAAAACATGCATCAAAGGGCGGAATTGAACTTGCCATCGTCAAATCCTTGCGGGAGGTCCTGATCGTAGCACTGTCCCTCGGGCTCGGGGTCGCAGAACTGGTCCTCGTTCGCTTGGTCACAGTCGGGACCTTCCTCGTTCACTCCGTGTCCTACGACGCAAACAAACAGGCACACAATCAAGCACAAGAACTAAAAGCTTTTATCGTCGAGCTTGAATCGGAAATAATTTAGTTACGGAGGTCGGGGCAATATCTCTGGGTGGTTTCTTAATGGCATGGCTAAAACTATACTAGAAAGGGAGTGGTGAAGTTTCGGGTCGATCGGAGGTCGTTTCGCGCATAAAATGACGCACTAAGGAGGTTTTAGGGGTTAAACGGGGTCTAAGGACCTGTTCGTAATTATCCAGGAAGAGTGAGGACTTATTTACGATTTCCTAAAGGTATCCTAAGTATGTTAAAAAGTGTGTCGAATATAACTAGGTTTGCGTATTGAGGGGTTTGTTTTGAAATAATAAAGAGAGTAGGGTCTCATTAGCAAAAGAAGTAGTTAAAGGAGAGGGGGGGGGTCCTTTGGGGAAAATAGGAAAACAGGAGGGGGTTTTGGGCAAAACGGCCCCCTTTCTT
This sequence comes from Panicum hallii, assembly GCF_002211085.1. NCBI lineage: Eukaryota > Viridiplantae > Streptophyta > Magnoliopsida > Poales > Poaceae > Panicum > Panicum hallii. Next base: position 19,470,756 of record NC_038049.1, read on the forward strand.
CCTCCCCTCGCTAACAGGAACAGAGGAGGAGTGAGGAGGGGCGCCGGCGGCCAAATCCGGCCACCTAGGGCTCGGGGCGGCTCGGGTGAGAGGGGGAAAAGAGAGAGGGGGTCACGGGGAACTCGTTCCCGGCCTCACCTCGGGCCGGGGTGGTGCGTGGGGGCGGGGCGACGGCGGGCCGTGGGTGGCGGCGGAGGTGTTCGCGGCGGCGGCACTGTGAGCCGGGGAAGGAGCGGGCGGTGGCAGTGAAGGCTGTGGGGAAGGAAGGAGCGGGATGGGAGCCTATTTATAGGCAGGGGAAGGCGGTGGGGAGCGGGGCCGCGCGGTGACCGGCCTCCGGGCTCGGCGGGGCGCCATTAAAGGCGTGCGTCTGCTTGCCCGCGTCGTGACGCGGCGCGCGTGCAAGCACAGGACGGTGAGGCGGCGGCGCGTGCGGCGGGACGGGACACGGCACGGCGGGCGGCGCGTCGTTGCAGCTAGGCGTGCGCGTGTAGGCGGCGTGCGGCTCGGCGGGCGGCGCGCCACGCGGGAAAAACAGGGCGCGCGCAGGCGACGCGCTGCACGGCGGGCGGCGCGGCACGCGGCGCACGCGCGCGCGGGCGCGGGTGGCGCGACACGGCGTCGCGCAGGTCAGGGGCGTGGCTCGGCACGGCACGGCGCGGGGCGTGGCGCGGCGCGACGCAGTGCACGACTGTGCGGCGCGGCCGGGCAGGGGCTGGCGCGGTGGTGCGGCAGGGGTGCGCGGCGCGCACGGGCACACGCGCGTGCGTGTACAAGGGAGGAGGGGCCGAAGCTCAGTACCAAGCAGGAGGGGCGGCGCTCGGGAGCAGGGGAGAGGAGAAGGAGAAGAGGAAGGGAGGGAAAAGAAGAAAGGGAGAAAGAAAAGAAAGAGAAAAGAAAAGAAATAGAGGGAAAGAAAAGAGAAGGGAGAGAGAGGGAGAAAGGGAGGGGCGCGCCGGCGCCGATCGCGGAGGCGACCGCGGTCGGTCGGCCGCGCGCGTGCCTCGTTCGCGTGTGGCGGGATTCGTGTGCGCGACGCGCGCACGCAGCGCGAGGAGATCAGAGGGGGGAAAAGAAATGCGTCGGCGCCATTCGCGGCCGCAGCCGCGGCCGGTCGGCCACGCGCGCGGTATTCGCGCGAAGAAAAGAAGTCGCGCCGGCGCTAATCCCGCGGGCGGTCGCGCGTGGGCAACGAGCCATCGAGCGACGCGGAGCGATCAGTTAGAGTTAGGGTTTTGACATCGGATCGTTTTACGAACTATTCTAGCGCAGGATTTAATTAAGTGAATTTTCGGGGCGTCACAAACCTACCCCACTTAAATGAATCTCGTCCCCGAGATTCGGCTGGCTCCTAAACAGATGGGGAAATTCCTTCTTTAGGGCCTCTTCGCGTTCCCAAGTTGCTTCCTCTACTCCATGTCTGCTCCATTGAACTCTGCATATCCGTACTTCGGAGTTTCTGGTCCTCCTAGTGATAGTGTCTAAAATCTTGACCGGCACTTCCTGATATCGCAAATCCGGCTGCAGGTCTATTGTTTCCACCGGCACATGTTCTCCCTCGGGTATCCTCAGACACCTTCTCAATTGCGAAACATGAAATACTGGGTGTATATCTGACATTTCTTCTGGTAACTCTAGCTGATATGCCACTGCTCCGACTTTCTTCAGAACCCGATACGGTCCAATGTATCGAGGGGCCAATTTCCCTTGTACCTGAAATCTTCGTGTTCCTCGAATGGGTGAAACTTTGAGATAGGCAATTTCTCCCGGATTGAAACTTATTTCCCGCCTCTTCTTGTCCGCATAACTCTTTTGTCGGGACTGAGCCGCTTTCAATTTCTCGCGGATTTCCGCTACTTTTTCTTCTGCTTCTTTTATGAGCGCGGGTCCTACTAGGGCACGTTCTCCAACTTCCGACCACATCAAGGGAGTTTTGCACTTTCTTCCATAGAGGGCTTCGAATGGCGACATACCCAGGCTGGCTTGGTAGCCATTATTGTACGAGAATTCCGCATAGGGCAGACTCTGTTCCCAATCATTCCCATAGGTTAGTACACATGCTCTCAGCATGTCTTCCACGATCTGATTCACCCTTTCGGTTTGACCATCCGTCTGTGGGTGGTACGCGGAGCTAAAATCTAACTTCGTGCCCATGGCTTTGTGCAGGCTTTTCCAAAACCTAGATGTAAATTGGTCCCTCTATCTGAGACAATTCTGCTAGGTACTCCATGTAACTTTACTATATTTTCCACGTAAAGCTTTGCCAGCTTTTCTCCGCCATAAGTGTCCTTACGGGTATGAAATGTGCTGATTTAGTGAGTCGATCCACAATTACCCATATGGAATCGTGTCCCTTCTGTGTTCGGGGTAGTCCCACTACAAAGTCCATTCCTATCTCATCCCACTTCCACACCGGAATAGGCAAGGGTTGCAGTAATCCCGCAGGTTTCTGATGTTCGGCCTTGATCCTTTGGCAAGTATCACAATGAGCCACAAATCGTGCAATATCCGCTTTCATTTCCATTCCACCAATATTTTTGCTTTATGTCCATATACATTTTGGTGGATCCCGGGTGGATGGAGTAGGCCGAGTTATGGGCTTCGTCCATGATCAATTTCTGGAAATCTCCATTCTGGGGTACGCAAATCCTATTCTCGTACCATAACGTTCCTTTATCGTCTACCCTGAAGCCCGGTGCTTTGTTTTCTCCAGTTTGTTTGCAAATTTTACTAACTCTCGATCCGAGCTTTGGGCTTCTCTAATCTTATCCTCTAATGCTGATTGGACGTTTAGCACTTGGCTGGAACCTTGAGTATAATGTGCACATTTAATCGTGCCATTTCCTCTTGCAGATGGTCATTTGTGGGCCTAGGATTTCCGACTTAAGCATCGGCTACCACGTTCGCCTTTCCGGGGTGATACTGAATTTCCAGCTTATAGTCCTTGACCAACTCCAACCATCTTCTCTGCCTTAAATTTAAATCTGCTGAGTAAAGATGTACTTTAGACTCTTGTGGTCAGTGTAAACCTCACACTTATTTCCGATCAGGTAGTGTCTCCAAATTTTAAGGGCATGCACTACGGCTGCTAGTTCCAATCATGGGTCGGATAGTTCTGCTCATGAGTCTTGAGTTGCGGAGGCATATGCAACGACTTTCCCGTCTTGCATCATACGCACCCTAATCCTTGTCGGGATGCGTCACAATAGATGACAAAGTCCCGATGAATGTCCGGTAGGGTCAGCACTGGGGCGGTTGTCAATCTTCCTTCAATTCTTGAAAACTCCTCTCACAGGATTCTGTCCAAGCGAACTTTTTCTCCTTCTTAAGAAGTTCCGTCATGGGGCCCGCTATCTTAGAGAATCCCTCGATAAATCCCGATAATATCCGGCTAATCCAAGAAAACTTCTGATCTCACTAACGTTAGTCGGTTGCTGCCAATTGGACACGGCTTCAACCTCTCTGGGTCCACTGCTACTCCTTCCGGTTAGAATGTGACCAAGGAAAGCTACTCTCTCCAACCAGAATTCGCATTTGCTAAATTTTGCATATAGCCTGTGTATCCTTAATTTTTCCAACACTACCCGCAGATGTTGTTCATGTTCCTGAACACTCTTGGAGTAAATAAGTATGTCGTCGATAAAGACTACGACAAACTTATCCAGCTGTCCATAAACACTTTGTTCATGAGGTTCATAAAGTAAGCAGGGCATTGGTCAGTCCGAAGGACATTACGGTGAACTCAAACTGCCCGTAGCGGGTGACAAAAGCTGTCTTAGGGATGTCACTTTCCCTAATCTTGAGCTGAAAATATCCTGACCTTAGATCGATCTTGGAAAAGTACTTAGCTCCTTTTAGCTGATCGAAAAGGTCATCAATCCTAGGGAGGGGGTACTTATTCTTAATGGTAACTTCATTCAGTGGCCCGGTAATCTACACACATCCTCATACTCCCATCTTTCTTTTTGACAAACAGCACTGGGCTCCCCAAGGCGACGAGCTTGGTCTGATGAAACCAATCCGTTGCAGTTCTTCTAGTTGCTTCTTTAATTCCGTCAATTCCGAGGCCGCCATCCTATAGGGTCTCTTGGCTATCGGAGAGGTTCGGGAATAAGGTCTATGACGAATTCTATATCCCTGTCCGGCGGCATACCGGGAAGCTCTTCAGGAAATACATCTGGGTATTCGTTACTACCGGGACTCCTTCTAAGGGCTTGTTTCCATGCTAAATACCATTGGGTCATATTTACTATCCCGGGTACGGCAGGATCACTTGTACTCCTTCGTGGTTGTTAGGTGGACCACTTTATCCGGTGCAGCCTATGAGACCATTGTGTCGGCTTAACCAATCCATCCCAAGGATCACGTCTATTCCCCCAGGCTTAAGTACTACCAAATCTGCTAGAAAGTCTACCCCACTTAAGTTGATCCTTACCCGTGAACAACCTAATTGGCAATTGATGTCGCCTCCAGGCGTCCGGGTCAATAGGGGTGTCTTTAGTAGTACTGTAGGTATTTTATGTTTCTCCACATAGCTCGAGGATATAAACGAGTGTGATGCTCCGGAATCAAATAATACTGTCGCCAGAGCTGAGTTGACTAGGTACTCACCGAGCACTACGCCCTGAGCTTCTTGAGCCTCCTGCGCGTCGATGTGATTGACGCGGGCTCGTCCAAATGATTGCTGCTTCACTTGCTGGCTGTTGTCGTTGTTGCGGACGGGCACTCGGTTGGCACCGGTCAGGGCTGGTCTGGGCCCGTTCACCGTGTTGGAGAAAGTCGACGTTGCCGGTTTATTCTTGGCGTAGGGGCAATTGGCGATGAAGTGCCCTGTCTCTCGGCAGTTGAAACAAGCCCTAACATTGTTGTTGTCGGGGGTGGCCTGACTTGCATTGCTTTGCGGGGCCCTCGAGGTATTCTGGCTTCTAGGCGGGGCCTGTGATCCTGTCACCTGGGACTGAGTTCTATACTGCATTGGGGCCTGAGTTCCTGGTGCAGTATAGCTAGAATTTCTCGGCTTCTGGAAACGTCTTGTTGGCGAGCCTTACTTTCCAAAAACTTGCGTTTGTTGTCCTTTCTTTCTTCGGCCTTGGCCCTTTCTGTGAGGATGGCCTTGTTCATCAGGGTGTTGAAGTCCGGATAGATCTGGGGAGTAAGCAAGGTCCGGAGCTCTGGGCTTAACCCTTCTTGAACATGTCTTGCTTTTTATCGTCGTCGTTCACCTCCTCCGGCGCGTATCGGGCCAATTCTATAAACCGGTGGGTGTATTCTTCCACCGTCATGCTCCCTTGTTGTAGTGCGCGGAATTCATCCGCCTTGCGCTTCATAGTGGCCGAAGGGATGTGGTAGCGGCGGAACTCCCTTACAAATTCTCCCCAGGTGATGGTAGAGGCATCTTCGGCTGCAGCACAATAGTTTTTCCCACCAGGTAATGCCGTTCCGGTGAGCTGGTGGGCTGCCAGTAGGACTTTATCCCGGTCCTGGCATTCGAATGGTTCGAGCTTCCTCTGAATTACTCGCAACCAGTCGTCAGCATCCAACGGGTTGCAGGATCCGGCGAAGGTAGGTGGCTTGGTCCTTAGGAAGGCCGTCAGCTTGTCGTTCATACTCTGCCCTCGCGGCTGCCGGTTAATGAGGGCGTTCGCCAGAGTCTCCAGTATGAGGGTCTGGTTATGGATGATTTGTGCCAGGTCTCCGAGGGGTGGGGTGGTGGTAGTTGTTCTCCTTCTTGACTTCCCCCTCGGTTCTGGCTTACTTCTTGCTCTCCTTGGGGAAGATCTTGTTCAACGGGGTGTGCTCCGACACTAGCGGCTACGGGGTTCCGGCCGCGGGAGGCCCTCGCAACGTTCCGGGGGTCACCTGTTGATCAGGGTTATGATTATGTGATGTTTAAGTTGTTTAATTCGTATATAGGGCAGAATCTACCTTCTGCCTGTATTCGTATAAATAATCAGCACACAACAAACCAGTACACAACATCACAAACAACAATTACGAACCATTTTATTACTGCGAGGGGGTACAACTTAGGGTAAGGCTAGGCCTCGTGCTACTCATCCAGGGTCTTGTCTTAAGGGTACGGCGTAAGCAGAAAGGCTGGGGAGGGCATTACTGTGATGGCGTTGGTCACTCTACTTGCGTGGTGTGTCTTCTTCCGGGGCGGACAGGGTGAGAGGTTCTCGCTCGCCGTCTTCTGGGTCCCCATCGGTCAGGGGCTGCATTGCAGCATCTCCGTCGGCGGCAGCAGAACTTTCAGGATTCTCGGTGGGCTCGTGTGCTCCCAAAGAGTGATCCCACCCTATGACGGGTGTCCCGAGCAAAACATGGTCTTCCCCTATCGCCGGGACTGGTGTTCCACTTTGGGTCCAATCTTGCATACGCCGGTCTCGGGCCTGCCTGAGGCTCTCTTGGGCGACTGCTTCGCTACTGACCGCGGCTGCGGCTCTTGCCTCGGCATGGGCGGCTCGGATCTGCTGCATCCTCACCGCGAGCTCTGCTTGCTCGGCTCGGTGAGTCTGCTCCCTCAGAAGGTTGGCTTGCTCGTCAAAGAGTTGGTCCAGGGCAGCTAGGTAAGTAGCCACTTGGTACAGGGGCCCTTCTTCGTGGCGGCGTCGCTCCAGTTTCTCATGCGCGCTTCCCAGACTGGGGTTCTGATGGCCGGCGGAAAGAACTTCGCTGGTGTAGGGGCGAGGTGTTCTTCAAAGATCCGGCACAAGTAACGGAGTGCTTTTCTGATGGCCAAGGGGTAGGTGTCTTGGTGCCTAAACCCTGTGGCGGTCGCGCGCCAAGGCTGGATGTCGGGGTAGCGGTTTGCTCCTGGCGATGACCAGGATCACCCTGCAGCGGAGGGTACCATGGTGCTCGTACTCTCGGCTGTAGTACCTGGGTGCTTCGTAACGCCAAGGTCTTCCAGGGTGTTGATCAAGAGGCTGGGGAATCCAGGTGCGGCTTGGCAATCGCCCTGGGTCCATCCTTCCTCAGCCATCTGAAACAGAAGTAGGGTAAACAACCTGGACAGGTGTAAAAGCGAGTAGATGATATTTATTATTACA